>NW_028244981.1:0-60062 GCF_964263255.1 Lissotriton vulgaris
TGCGTTGCTCTTGCGCCCAATTGCGCGGAGAAAGGGCGATGCAAGTCTGATACATTTGGCCTTCAGCCTTTGTCGGAGGGCACAAGGCTTGGAAATGTAAATAACCCCCCTGTTTGTACCAGGGATAACACTTTTTACTTTTTTTATAAGTCCTGTGATAGAACAGGGTCATACTATAGATAACTCATATTTTGAAGTAAAACTCCTTCTTGAAGCTCTAACAGGTTTAAACTAGATCACTAATCTTGCTATTTTCCTGAACTACATGTCCTCAAAGTAGCTGTATGGCATGCGAAACCTTCAGCCAGTCGTAGTATTTTAATTAACATCACTTTAAATTCTAAGACCTACAGATGTGATTGTTCCATTAGAAATATAGTCTTAAAAATTCAGCATGCAAATTACTTTAGCTTAAAAAACCAGCATTGTAAAGGTGTGGTACATGATGAGGACCACTGAGCAACTTTGAAATTACTATAAACTTAATATGTGCACTGCATTATCTGCCAGTCGATTATTTTTGTTTTAAATTACATGCCAAGTGTCACTCGGACTCTAATTAGCAGTGTCAGAGTGCCCAGTGTCTAAAATGACAGCAAAACCTAACCCGCCAAATGGGCCGTCATGAAAAAAGATCTACTCCTCTTCCTATATATCCAGCTCCACTACCCCCTCTGCATACCCTATTGAACCCCTTGGAGTATGTTTTTTGTGCCTGTTGTGGGAGAATGCCCATATCTTTATTGCTCTCCAGTGGTCGGGGGCGGAAGGGGTGCAGCGGGATTCCCAGTCTTCTAAATTCGTTTGTAAATCAGATCTTGTCACTTCTTTGCCCATTTTGCATATGGTTTTCTCAATATGCGTCCAATCCCACCTGTTTATTTTCTTTTGCAATGCTCTGAATATCATTTCTCCACCACATCCAAAACATTATTATTCTGATATGCAGTGCCTTTCATAACAAACTCAGGAATCCATACATTCCACACCCTCTGCCTGAGTTGGGAAGGGTTTGTCCATACCAAGTACACATCCTCTCATTCTCTTTCAATGTGAATGTCTGAAGATCTGAATTTCTCAGTATGTCATTATGCAGCTAAACAATTGAAGGGAACTCTGTCATTTTTCCTCTGCACCGTATTACCATAGAGGATGAATCACCAATCCATACAGCACAGTTTTTTTCAAATATTCCACCTGTACCTTAATGAAGGCAGCAACAACCAGTAACCCTTTATGCCCGAATACCTCTCCTATTAGTTAATATATATGGTCTAGGAATCCCAGGCAAGGACTTGGGAATAGTTCCATGTTGGTGCTAACACAACAAAACTCATTTACCTGATGTCTAAACTCTTTCATTTATTTTCAGTAAAAAGATGACCTATTTACTCTTTCGATTTCTGTTTCATTGATTGCCCCAAAGTACTGTGTAAGTTTGTTCTCCAAGCCCTTTAGTGACCAATCACCCAATCCATGTTTGAAATGGGTAACCAAACCTATGAATTCCTCCTTCAGTGTGCCTAGTGATAATGGTTGATGCCAATCTGCAAGTCTGTATATTTTTCTTCACACTTTTGTATTTGCACCCTCATTCACCACAAATATTAATGTTAAGGGTGACACTTGCTTCCAAAGCGTGAGTGTTAATTTGCATTTGTTGTCTTGTTTCAAGCAGATATTCATGGGTACATTAGATCTGGGAATAATCCATTTGCATTCTGCTGTTCTTCCGCTCAGACAGAATGGTTGTTTTCAGCAATGTCTGCATCAGCAGACAAACTGTATTCATCCTTGTATATGGTTTCAACTTCAATCTCTTTATTCCACTCAAATATAGCATTGATTCGTGGCTTGGGCTCGGGAAAACTTGGAGACGTGGTTTGGAGGAAGCCTGACGGTAGCGGCAGTGGCAGCTGCAACGTATTGCCTGAGAGGAGGAGCTGGCAAGCGCTGGGAAACACCCGCAGCTAGATGCAGGTAGGCGCGGAGGCAGCAGAGGCGGCGGCGGCAGGGACTCGAAAGCCGTGAAAATACTTGCTTAGACGACGATACACTGAATTAGTGAGACTGCTTCCACTGGTAGACTGACTATACCGGGTAATGTACGGGGGGATCTTCTGATTTTCGAATTCCCCGAGGTTTTTGGCCTGATTTTGCCTGCAATACTTAAATCGACAGTGCTGGAAGCTAGAGGCCGGCTTTAAAACTCAAGGCTTAACGCTTGGCTTGGCGCTGCGAAGTGAAATAGAAGTCCTATTAGGCTTTTGGCTCCAGTAAATACGGCAGTACAGCTACTGTTGGCTACTATCTATTAATTACGCTATTGGGAGAAATAGGCACATTCTGCTGATGGCACCTAAATACGTCAAGGGCAAGTTAACTATTGGCACCCCCATGAAAGACGGAGTGGACAAGGGGAGTTCACCCATATTTAAACCGATTTCACCAGCAGTGGTAGCCAGGATGCCCCCCACACGGATAGACAAACTGATAAGCAGCAAGCTATTCAACTCTCTCCAAATACACCTACCAAAACTAGCACCACTACAGCAGATACTAAAAATAAGGACAAAGGGAAAGGTAAAAATTAAGTAGCAGGAACATCCACTAGCAAATCTGATAAATCATTTAATAACTTAGCCAAAGATGGTAAAGTGATGTCAGATATGGTGGACAGGAGTGCTACAAACAAGGTGGACAAGTTGAACAAGGCTGAGCATAACGAAAATATTGTGGTGGAAGCTCATGCTACAGATGCTACTACTAAACCTGCCCCACAGCCCCCTCAGTCTACTCAGTCCTTACCGGTTTTAGATCAGACTATAGCTGATGAGGGAAACGATAATCACTGCGATGGTGCCGATGGGACTGATGGCACCGACAATGAGATATGCCTAGAAGCTAACTTTGACGATGCGGAATACGAGGAACTAGCTGAAGGAGGAGACCCTGAGGGAGGAGAAGGTATAGGCGAGGACACAGAATACAGCTCTGCGCAATTAAAGGCTAGTAGATCCTCTGCCCAGAAAAAAAAGGGAAAAGCAAAAACCAAAGTTAAGAAAGGGGGGAGAAATATGAACCCTGCTGTTTTACTAAATACATCAATACCAACCATCAGCGGTGGGAAACTGCTTATAGATCAGAGCCCACTGAGTAAGTGGCTGCAACCTCAAAAGAGAGGGGCTAAAAATCTGTCGCCGATCCTATCAGGAGACAATCCTACTGCAGGAGAAAGCCTTAAAAACAACTTAAACAACGCACAAGCTACCCTGCTCATGAGTGTGGCTCCATTAAATACAGACTCGCACTTGCTGCCTCTGCCACTGCCTGCTACAACTGGCCTCTCTACTCCTGCTCCTGCGACTACATCATCTACTGGGAACATTCCTGACGGCAACATTCATAGTAGCGGGAGCATTGGGGATATTCGGAAAGACAAACCTTTTGTACTCACTCCCCCCCCATAGCGGGCCAACGTTAACACCTACTATCTCCATCTCTCCTCCACTGACTTCTGTCAATGCTAATGTTTCATCTTTGGATTTAATTCTAAAAACATTAATGGATCATCGCCAAGAGGTACAAGATCACTTCCGTCAACTACGGGAAGACAATACTAATCCACAGCTCTCTCCAGGAAGTCACTAACAAGCTGGGCGGTGTATCAAAAGAAATTGAGGAAATACAGCAAAGAGTTGTCGACGTGGAGGAAACCCTCGCTACTACTACGGCTTCATCAGATCGTCATAATGAAGAAATAGGGGCTCTGCAGAGTAAAGTTGAGGATTTGGAAAATCGGCAGAGGCGGCAAAACCTGAGACTCTTTGGGATTCCTGAAGGATCTGAGGGAGGTGATGCAAGGGCTTACATGGTAAAAATACCACAGAGGGCATTCCCGGATCTATCTGACTGGGACTGGGATTCTCAGCTTCAGCGGGTACACAGACTCCCAATCATTCCCAGACCCAGGAGAGCAAATATTCACGGGCCTTTTTAATCTCCTTTGGCAATTATTTGCTTAGACAAGCAGTCTCAATGAAAGCCAGACCATGAACTCCAGTGACAATTGACATTGTAACTTTTTTGGTAAAATCCGATCTCAGCAAGTTTACCATGGATAAAAGATGGGGGCTACGCAAGTTGATTGACCCCATTAAGTCTCATGGTGCAACGGTCTATCTACAGGAACCCGCTCGCCTCAAAGTTATTATGTCCGGACACAGTTATTTTTTTCATGATGTTAAAGAGGCGGAGCATTTTCTCTCAAAAATGGATTTAAAAACTTAATTAAGAAAATAATGGGATAGAATAAGACGGGAAAATAAGTTACAATAGACTAACTTGTTATGGTCGCTATGCATGTCTATAACTGACTAGGGCAACTCTCTTCTATTATGATTCTTGTTCTTACTTTTCGGGTCATTGGTCTTTCTGTATAAGAGCAATACAGAGGGTTGGGGTTCCTGGGGAATCCTTTCTGGCTGGCTGCCCCTCCAGCGGCAGCAGAAGATAGGGGGAGGCTTCCGGGTATGTACAGGGGGGAGGGATTTAGGAGAGTGTAAGGGAGGGGAGGGGAATGGAGGAGGGGTGGGTGGAGCTTTGGTTTGGGATAGGGTAAAAAAAAGTGGAAAAATTATTTTTGCAGGAAGGAAAGATTGTTTAGATATTTGTAAACTATATTTGTTTGTATTAATAAAATTGCGGGTGCAGAGGACAGACAATTGTAGGACTATTAATGTTGAAAATTAGACTTTTAGTTTGGAATGTTGCTGGTCTTATGAACAAACAGAAAAGAAAATTGGTACAAGAGGAAATGGATATGTATAAGCCTCATCTAGCACTTATGTCTGAAACACACATTAGCCACCAAGATAGAAAGTTACTGTCCCAAATGGGCTACAACTTGGTTGTTAGTTCGTCCTTAGGAGCTTTAATTTGTGGGGTTGCTATACTTAAACAAAAAAGCTTATTGATGGAAATTACTAAAATGGCTTCTGATCTACGGGGAAGATGGGCCATTGCGCAAATTCAATTGGAAACTAAGAAATTTGTCTTGTGTCTGGTTTATGGGCCTAATATTGATGATCCGAGATTGTACGAGCAGCTAAACATTGAGCTACTGGACTGGGAGGGTGACGTCTTGGTAATGGGAGATTTTAACTGTGCTATGGATAACAAAATAGACACTACTGGTTTAGGCAGTGCTAAGAGGATGCGTAATGTCAGGGCTGCTATTACGGAGCTGGGTAGAATTCATAATTTGAAAGACATATGGTGCTCAAAACACCCCAAACTAGCTGGTTTCACTTATAGTCTGCGCCTCATTGATCTTGCTCTAGAATTGATATGGTGTGGGCTTCTGATCATATAATAGAAAATTGTACGATAGAATTATGCCCAGGGTTACCTCGGATCACAACCCGATACTTATTGAACTTAAAATTACTGAGCAAAGTCCAGCTGTACGACTTTTTACATTTCCAAAGTATTTGTTTAGTGATTCTCAAATTGTATTACTTTTAAAGGAACATATTAAGGAATATATAGATTTAAACACCAACACGGCTCCAGTAAATATAGTCTGGGATGCTTGTAAGTGCAGCATTAAGGGCTTTGCCCAACAGTATATTTTTAGGAAAAACGCTGAAAGTCACAGAGAAACTAGGTTAACCATCTCTAATATTTTGCGGGTTGAGCAACAACTAGCAGAAGCTGCCGCTCAAAAAACACCTAACATTGAACCATTAAGAATGAAGCTGTTAAAACTAAAATCTTCTATTAAAAAGTCACTAAGAGAAGGGTACAGCGCTAAAATCCATAAATATAAATTGGCTCAGTATGAAGGAGGGGATAGAATAGGCAAAGTACTTGCATATAAAGTTGCTGATAAGAAAGCTAGAACCAGGATTAAACAAATTAAAGGTCCAGATTTATGTAATTATGAACAAACAGACCAGATTCTTGACCAATTCACCAAATACTATTGCAAACTCCACCTCCACCTTGTACAGAACCACCTCTCCTTCAGAAAGCAACTCAAAACTTGGATATTCGATAAGTAAAATACCCCCCCTCCCCCAAGCGCCTTGAGACCCTCTGGGTGAGTAGTTCGCTATACAAATCTCTGAACTTGAACTTGAACTAGTATATGCCTACACCTTTAGATACTGAAGCTCTGCACCAGCTTAACTCTAGAATAACAATGTCTGAAATAAATGAGGCAACTCTCACCCCACCCTCTGATAAAGCGGCAGGAGAGGATAGCTTGCCTCTAGAGCTGTACAAATTAGCGCACAAGAATTACTCCCTCTTCTGGAAACAGTGATGGACTCTATAACGGAGTCTAGAGAGGCTCCCATGTCCTGGAAAATTGCTAAAATAGCATTTTTTGAAAGAAAAACAAGCCCCCGGAAGAATGTGGCTCATATCGGCCGATTTCTTTGATTAATTCTGATGTAAAAATGTTTGCAAAAATCTTGGCTAAACGTTTAGCCCCTATAATGCCAGGTTTAGTTAACGCCCAGCAACACGGTTTTGTGACAGGAAGGGATACTACAGCCCATGTAAATATGGCAATCACAGCCTTCGATGTCGCCTCAACTACTCACACCCCACTCGGGATGGTAATGTTAGATGCTGAAAAAGCATTTGACCGAGTGGGGTGGGAGTATTTGTGGGAGGTTTTGAAGAAGATTTATATCGACGGCCCCTATTTCGACTGGGTCTGCTCGCTCTACGATACACCACGGGCAAGATCAGTTATGGGGGAACGGAGTCAACTACATTTCTGATAAAGAGGGGAACAAGGCAAGGTTGCCCTCTGTCCCCTCTACTTTTGGCGCTATCTTTGGAGCCTTTTTTAAATGCATTGACAGCTCCGGATAGTATTATACCTGCACAACATGGTGGTAAAAATCTGAAGATAACTGCTTTTGCAGATGATATAGCGATATATACTACTGACTTGGTCACAGCAATTCCGGCAATAATACAAGAGGCCGAAAATTTTGGAGAGGTGTCTGGCTATAAACGTAATGCAAGCAAGACACAAGCTATTGCTAATTATAAAGCAACGGTACCAATTCTGGGCCTATGCCAAAGCGTGACTTATCTTGGAATCAAGTTGGCAGCTAATATAGACAAGGTGATAACTATGACCTATGACACTATGTTAAAGGAAATCATGTCACTCTTAAAAACATGGCACAAGATACCGCTCAGCCTAGTGGGTCGTATCAACTTAATTAAAATGAAGATCCTGCCAAAATTATTATACTTATTTAGATCAATCCCCTTGCAAATTAACAAACTTTTTTTTAAGAAAGTAGAAGGCATTTGCAGTAGCTTTGTGTGGGGCTACAAAAAAGCGCGAAGATCTATCAAATTATTGGAGTTACCAATCGAAAAGGGAGGCTTGATGTTTCCTGATTTTAGAATATACTATTTCGCCAATTTTTTCCAACGCATACGAAGCTTGCTGAAAAATTAGAGGGGCATATTATCAAGGGGGTTTATCTCCGCTTTTTTGGCTTTAAAAGCCAAGAAAGCGAAGATAAAATTATCTCCCTATTACCAAGCTATCGCTAACACCAGTTAGCGACAGCTAGTAGGAGATAGCGACCATCTTGGGCCCCACTTTGCATGTCAGTATTATTTATCACTAATGAGATGCAAAGTGGGCGTGCCAAGATGTTAGAGACTAAAAACAGTTGCTAACATCGCTATCTCCTATTACCAACTTTTGGAGATATTCGCGCTAAGCGGGAATATCTCCAAAAGCAAACACCTGCCCTGAGCAGTTCTTAGCCATGTTATCCAATGGGAGGTGGATAACATGGCTAAGAGCATTTGCTCGATAATGCATGAATATCGCTGACTTTTCAGCGATATTCATGCATTTCGGCCGTTTTTTATCGCATTTGCGATAAACCTTGTTAATAGCAAGGTTTATCTGCGATAAAAATCGCCGATGTGCGGCGATAATTTTTGTCTCTAAACAAGTTAGAGACAAAAATGATCGCTAGTTGTTGGTAATATGCCCCCTAGTTCTTTATTTTATCACCACTACATGCTGGGACCTGACTGCAATCAATTCTTATTTCACGTACACGATCCTAATGACTTCAAAAGAGTTACATTTAAGATCGCTAGGCATATTAAAAAAATCTGGGACAAAATCATGACTCTAGGAAAAATTCCTTATTACATTGCTGAGCTTAGACTGTGGGGCAATCCTGGGCTGCCTTGTATTTTTTCAGATGGTTTGGGAAAGACATGGGCTAGGCATGGTATTACCACTCTGGGAGACCTTTATGGCCTGAATGGTTTTCTCGATTTTGATTCACTTAAACATATTTTTTAATTAAATGACGAAATGTATTTTAAATATATCCAAATTAGGGATTTTCTACTCCGTAAGATGAAGATTGTAGAAGTATCACACTCGGACTTTCTAACGTGTCTTTACTCAGACAAAGTTAAATCACTTATAAGCTTAAGCTATGGCTATCTGATTGCAAACAAAAGGGACTATAGTGGGAAACTAGCGGCCAAATGGTCAACCAGACTAGGAGTTAACATCAACCCTAAACAGATTTCAGCCTCACTATGCCAAATAAACCGGGTAGTCCAATCTTCCAACTTGAGGCTCCAGCTATATCGAACAGTTACTCAGCTATACTACACTCCTCAAAGGATATCTAGGTGGTCACGCGGCAACCAGACTAATGATCGTAGTAAGTGCCCGAAATGCGATTTGGAAGCAGCAGGTATTGAGCATATGTTGGTTTTATGCCCAAAGTAATCTATATTTTGGAATGGGATAACTGACGTTCTGACGAGGAAACAAATCAATACTCTGCCGAAATCGGCTCAGCTAATCTTACTTGATTTTCAAGATAACCTTAGTCAGCATAGTGATCTATTAACTGTAGTATATGCATGTGCTAGACTAGTTATAGCCAGATCCTGGATCTCAAAAGATCCTCCTAGTGTAATGGAATGGTGGAGTTTGATAAATGAAATTAATGTTATGGAACTCTCTTTGGCAAGACTTAGAGGTCCTAATGCTTTGAAAAAGAAAGAAAAAATCTGTGGAACTTTTTTTGAATTATAATTACGTTTATAGACCAGTGGTAAATCTGCTGCTATAATTATGCCTGGCCAAAAAGTATTTTTTTATTTTTGGTTCTACATATGTCTATTCTCTGCTTTAGCTGTTAAAGAAGAAATTGTATTTTCTTTCTTTTTGTATTGAAATTTGATGAAGATGTTATTCCTGCAATAATAAAAAATAAAAAAATAAAAAAAAATCAAATATAGCATTGACATCTCATGGTGGTATCTCAAAAGTTGTCCATCCAACCGTCACAAAATTAGGAATCTGTGCTAAAAGTCATAATTGTGTGTGTTCTCCCCCAAAGATTTATTTACAGCCTTATGGTGTTGCTCCGGATCACTCAGTCGCCTATTGTGTTTGTGAGCCTAGCAGGGTTACTTGTTCTGTGCTGGAGACTTTGCAATCACCTTCCAGTGCTGGTGTCTATTGCCTACGAGGGAAAAAAGTGAGCCACACTGCCTTATGGGTAACTTTTCCTTGTTCCACAATCGCATTTATAAATGTTCAGTTGTGGGGGGTGATGTGGGGGGAAACGTTAGGATTACTTTTGCCTACTAGAACTTTCTATTCTTTGGTTACAAAGAAATCTTGATTAAGTTAGGGAAACTAACCTTCTCCCCCAAAGATTTATTTACAGCCTTATGGTGTTGCTCCGGATCACTCAGTCGCCTATTGTGTTTGTGAGCCTAGCAGGGTTACTTGTTCTGTGCTGGAGACTTTGCAATCACCTTCCAGATCCTCCTAGTGTAATGGAATGGTGGAGTTTGATAAATGAAATTAATGTTATGGAACTCTCTTTGGCAAGACTTAGAGGTCCTAATGCTTTGAAAAAGAAAGAAAAAATCTGTGGAACTTTTTTTGAATTATAATTACGTTTATAGACCAGTGGTAAATCTGCTGCTATAATTATGCCTGGCTAAAAAGTATTTTTTTATTTTTGGTTCTACATATGTCTATTCTCTGCTTAAGCTGTTAAAGAAGAAATTGTATTTTCTTTCTTTTTGTATTGAAATTTGATGAAGATGTTCTTCCTGCAATAATAAAAAAAAAAAATAAAAAAAAAAAATCAAATATAGCATTGACATCTCATGGTGGTATCTCAAAAGTTGTCCATCCAACCGTCACAAAATTAGGAATCTGTGCTAAAAGTCATAATTGTGTGTGTTCTCCCCCAAAGATTTATTTACAGCCTTATTGTGTTGCTCCGGATCACTCAGTCGCCTATTGTGTTTGTGAGCCTAGCAGGGTTACTTGTTCTGTGCTGGAGACTTTGCAATCACCTTCCAGTGCTGGTGTCTATTGCCTATGAGGGAAAAAAGTGAGCCACACTGCCTTATGGGTAACTTTTCCTTGTTCCACAATCGCATTTATGAATGTTCAGTTGTGGGGGGTGATGTGGGGGGAAACGTTAGGATTACTTTTGCCTACTAGAACTTTCTATTCCTTGGTTACAAAGAAATCTTGATTAAGTTAGAGAAACTAACCTTCTCCTATATACAAAGCATATTCAATTGCCTAACCAAAATGGTGAAATTCTGCTCTCTGTTTTTACCAATTTCCATTCCTAGGATATAAAAGGAGACTGAACAGTGAGCGTGTTGTTATGCAATGTCACTCTCTTGATTGTTGTTCACTCCAGTTCACTGCCAGTGCTACTGAATATTTTCATCCGTCTTCTCGCCTCCTACTTCTCCTTGGAGGTTTATTGCCTACTTTTATTTATTTATTTAGTTGCAAAGTTTTATATAGCGCTGGCTAGACCCGGAGGTATCAGAGCGCTTTACATGAGGATCAGAGCGTTACAGGTTACATAGTTACAAGATTTCAAGTTAGGACATAGCAGAAAATAAAAACACGAGATGCAGGGGAGGGAAGGAAACACAATGGGGCGATGAGGAAACAATGTCAGATGTCCGGCTGGGTAGGTGTCGCCCGAGGGGGTGAACCAGAGCCAAAAACTCCTCTATAGCTGCATAGGACAGCTCCACAGGGCATCGGCCAAGGTTGCACGATCTCCGAGGTAAGTACAAACAGTTATGGTATCCGCCCAGGGAGCATCGTCATAGTTAAATCAACAGGCACCGGTCCTGGTGTTACTGGGAAGCGCCGCTAGGTTCTCCAGTTGTCCCCCAGGGCGAAAGTGGTGAGAGGAGAGGTGGAAGGGACAGATTCCATGGTCAGTAGATTGTAGGACAACCCATCGTTTTTTTAGGTTTTGGGGACAGGAAAGTCTGACATGTCCATGTGGAAGTGTGTGACTCTTCCTCTAGGGGCAAGCGGTATTAGTGCAGCCCTGTGAAGCTTCCACTAGCGTGAATAATGCAGCCCTACTGACACTATCTCTTGGGGCAAGTGGCATAACTGCAGCCTTTTGAAACTCCCTCTAGGGAGGAATGGCAAGAAACAAGTGGTTAAAATGTCAATCACAAGGATTGCGGGGTGTGGCTTCAACCCAAAAATCAGCATAGACCCTCTAGCTACTGTAATAACTTATGCAAATTTTCAGTAGGATACACAAATATACCAAAGCTGGTTCATAGTGAGGAATGAGCATTGTAAATTACGATAAATGTCTTCGGAGTTATGAAAATAGTTGATTTAACAAGGGATTATCAGTCATTGGAAAGCGCAAGTGTTTAACAATTAAAATTTTTGGGGAACTATTTTTTAGTTGGACGTGTACAAATGCAAGTGCAAAATGCAGAAAAAGTCAAAGAATCTAATGGCTGGAGTGGACTAGTTTGGACTAGTGTGTTGATCTACACCTTTTTCTGGTGTGGGAGGGAGTATACGTTGAGTGACATGTCAACAGACTAATGATTAAAGAATGTTGATTGGGAGCCCCTATATATGTATGTAAAACATACATACAAAAACACGAGGCTGACACTAAAGCTAAAGTGGTCTTTAGGCCAGATCTAACCAGAGTGTAAAACTAACTCTGTGCTAAAGGACTGAATCGCTCAGGACCCTCGCCTACAAAAGCATGTCACTATGTGTAATCTCTTAATGAATCAATAAATGATAGCTTAGGATGCATGTTCACAAGCAAGTTATAAAATGTAAGGCTCAGTGCTTTAAGGCATTTAAGAAAAGATTTTGGGGGGACAACGCTGTGAAGACTAGGCATGGGCGGATTTTGCGGATTCGCAATCCGCGAATTTGCGGATTTGCGGATTTCGAAAATCCGCAAAATCCGCGAATCCTCGCGGATTTTGCGGATTTTTTTTGGGGGGTGTTCGCACGGGTTTCTGCAAGTTCGCGAGGGTTTTGTGCAATTTCGCAAATTGCGAACTTACTTGTCAGGTCGCCAGTTTTGCGAACTTGTTGTTTCTACGTGCCCAGCCTGTTTGCAAGCCTTTCTTCATCACTGCCACCCTCTGTCACCACTGGCACTCTCTTTGTTCACCCATGCCACCCTCGGGCTCACCCATGTCACCCTCTGTGTCATCACAGCACCCTCTGGTTCACCAGTGTACATTATTGGTTGAACTTTTGCACTTGCTCATAGCTTTTCCTTTTGCAAAACTCGTTTTTCGGTAATTTCGCACTATTCGCGAGGCGCGGCGTCGTGCGAAATCGATCGTGTAAGCCGCGAACTCGTGCGAGTTACCCCAAGGTTTACGGCCGCCGCCATTTTGTTTGCGTGACGTATTTCCGTTTCCGCCCGCTATGTGTAGTCTCGCGCGATGAGCGCCTTGCGAATACAAGTTCGCACGAGTTCGCGAGAGAAATCGCGTGCGAACTTACTTACGCTCACGTGATCGGCCGCCATCTTGTTTTTCATTCATTCCTATGTGTCTGGGCATGGTGTTTCTATCCTCTGTATATCTCTGCCATCCTTTGCTTATTTTATTTTGTTTTTGATCTATTAAACTTTTTTTCTATCCCTCTTGTTTTTTAGGTCTATATTTTTGTGTTTTAGGCTACTTTTGTTTACTTTTCAAGTACTTTTTAAACTTTTATTTCCTTCTTCTCTACTCCTATTCTTTTTCATTTTATCTCCTTACCTGCCCAGAACATGGTGAAGACAGCTGTCAAGCTGCCCAAGCCGGGCACCGCAGCCCGTGCCCGGCTCCCGTGTGGCCGCTTGAGGGCGGAAATGGTGGTGCCCAGGGAGATCTTCAGCCCTGAGGAGGTGGGCACACTCGTTTATTTTGTGCAGCGCCGTCTCCCGAGGACCATCGCAGCAGGCGGCAGGATTGCTGCCGGTTATACCAGCAGCCAGGAGCGTCGGAAGCGGTGGGGGCAGGTGTGCCGGGCCCTTTTTAAGATCACGGGGGTCCAGCGCACCTATAATCAGGTGACCCACCGCTGGACGGATATCCTGGACAGGGAGCGCGACCTGCTCGATCTGCTGGGAGTGGAGGTCCCCGGGCTTGGTGAGTAGTAGTAGCAATTTTTTCATCACTCACTACTCTGTTTTTTCTCCTGCTCTGTGTGTTAATATTGCAAATGTTTGCTTTAACTTTTTTACAAAGAGCAATAATGCTGCTGATTACATTGATAGGAGAGCTAAATTAATATTTCAAAATCTTCTGTGCATTTCAGGTGCACTGCTCTCTTTCTCTGTGGCGGTGCCACTGCTTATTTGTTTTCTATTTTGTGTTCATTTAATTGGGCTGAGTAATGTATGAGTGTACTTTACAGAACTGCGTAATGCTAGACACAAAGGGGCAGATTTACAAGCCCCTTGCGCCACGTTTACGCTGCCTTACCTGACGCACAGCGACGTAAACGTGGCGCATCCCTGCGAGTCATGTACAACGTGATGCTTCTAAGGAGATGCGCCACGTTAAGACCTGGGCCTGCGCCACAATGGGTGCGTTGCCACGCAGGGGGAGGGGGGGATGGCGGTCAGGCAGATGTGCGCCTCGCAAAAGTGCCTGCGTGAAATCTACAAGATTTAACGCAGGCACTTCCGCGACGCTGCTACGTCAATTCTTTATGCCTGCTTGCTTGAAGCAGGCGTAAGGACTGATGCGGTATGTTGAGTATTGGGCATCCCTGAGCATTGCTATAGTTGCATCGTGCCTGCGACGCGACTCTAGAGATGCGCCCCTCTTTCGTCACGAGATGCATCACGCATCTGCCTACCCTTGCGCCAGGGTTTGCCGCATTGTAATTGCGGCGCATCTGCCGTGACGCAAGGTTAGTTTTGAGTTACGCATTTTGTTCTGGTGCACCTCTGGAGGTGTGCAGCCCAGAACTCGTAAGTATGCCCCTAAGTGTCAGATTAGCAATTACCTGTGCATCCCTGCAAAGTGTGAGGCACGCCAGCACCACCCATGGTGCGCCGTATTTTCAATGCGGCACGCCATGGTGCCAAAACGTCGCCGAAGCGTTACGCATCGGTGCCGTAAAGGCGGCTCATTGATGGAGTTGCGTTGCAACGATGGCGCAGCTCCAGCAATGCTGCGTCAAGCCGTAAGCCTGCTTCATGCAGGCGCAGGGTTTCAGTGACGCATCATTGTCCTAAATGACTGAGTAGAGGCTCAGGTGCAGTCCTTCCTTTGTAGCCCTCTTTTTGGCTAAAATAGTTGGTTCTTGTTCTTTCTAAATGTTTGATTTGGTTGACAAGGACATCGACAAGCAGCAATCATCAATTTTTTCTGTTCTTTCTTTCATGTTGTACGTCAGGTCCGCCCAGGGGCAAGCGGACAGAAACAGCGGATGCAGTGGCTCCAAAGGAGGAGGATGATGCAGGCCAGGGCGGCGAGTGCTCCTTTGCTGGCCCCAGTAAGTTTTCATTTAAATATAGAGGACCTATTGTTGTCCAAGCGTTCCTAATTTAAATTTTCGAAACAGTGTTTAGATAGGAGCTAAATCAATAATACTACTGTTGCTGGGACAATTCTCCACAAACCTTACTATGGACACCAAAGACCAGAGTAATAATATTTCAGAGTGGCGTGTTTGGCACACTGTATACTATAGTATAAACTCGGTAGTGTCAGCGGCACGGACTCCTCCTTGCAAAAATTACAAAACCTTTCTCTCAGTCACTCTAGCTTGGAGGACCAAAAACCACAGAGTCTATTCAAGTTTAAAAGCTTTATTAAAAAAAGTAAAAGTAAACACATATATTAAAATAAAGTTAGCTGGAAAAGGAAAAGTGCTTGGTGCTGAGTTGATGAGTAATGGAACACATGTCTTGTGGTCGAGCCGAGCTTTCACCTGGTTTAGTTGGTTGCTCTTGTCCGTAGAAGTCCAGCGTCTGTCTGTTCAGAGAAAAAAGATGTGTGTTAAAATTAAGCAAGCATTCATCAATTGTGACAAAAAAGTGCAGCAAGACAACAGCCTTCCCTGGAAGGAGGGACATTTTTAGTTTAGACTAGAGTAGACAGTCAATTATTTTTTCTGTTTTCAAACTTCTTCATTCCTAGACCAAATACTAGTGAGTGGTGTAATCTAACAGTCTTAAATATATTTTTTAGGTGGAACAGCTGGTGGCGGGGCCAGCTCGGACGTGATCGTCATCGACTCTGAGTCTGAGGGCGACTCTGGGGAGGATGCGGCGCAAGTGGACAACCAGACTGTGAGGAAGCAGGCAGCGGTGGTGTGGAGTACAGGTAAGCTGGATCATGGTACTATCTGACTCTTAGATAGCATATGATGTGTATCCAGTGCTGGACCAGTGACAAATTACAATATGGTAATAACAGCAGGCTGGGACCGACAGACAGATAGAGGCAGAGAGAGAGGAAGACAGAAGGAGAGAGAGAGGGAGGGAGCCAGAGGGAGGGTGAGGGAGGGAGACAGAGAGAGAGACAGCGAGGTAGAGGGAGACAGAGGGAGACAGAGAGAGAGATAGAGACATATCGCCTGGGCCTTGGGCAGATGATACGGTTGCTGGTGTGGTTAACGGCTCAGAGGAAAAGTCACTCACTTCTGCCAGATCTCTTTCATATGAAAGAGCACCAAACCAAGGATACAAGTGAGTTGTGGGAAGGGAAATGGTGATTCAAGCGCCCCCCCTTGCCCCTCCATGCGGACGCCCATGATACTGGCCTCAATAGTTTTGTACTGCGCTGGCTAGTTGCTAGTTGTACTGTGACACAACTTCCTGCTGAATCATTTTGTGTTAATCATATTCTTAAAGAGCATTCGTTACAGATTATGTTTTTCTTTCTTCTTATAGTTGGTAATACCAAAACATCGAAACCGAGCAGGAGTATGCGGGCTGTACTTGCCCGGCAACGGAGGCTGGATGCCACTGTTGCGCAATATCGCCGGCTGGTGGAAATGGAGGGGGACGACACGCACTCCAGTGTAACATCTTCTGCATCCTCCTCCGTGACCCCACGTTCTGCCGGTAAGCGCAGTGCTCCAGCCAACCGGAGCCGTGCTGGAAGACGCCACCGCCGAGCACCTCCTCACAGTACTGTAAAGGCTCGCTTGCGCCTTGCACTCCGCAGAGTGTCCAACCTAGAGGCGGAGGTCCAGAGATGGAAGGAATATCATAATCTGGTGGAGGGCCTCCGGTTAGATCAAGCCATCATCCAGGAGAAGTTTGATGCCCTGGAGGCCAAATTCAACAAACTGCATCCGTAGAGTGTCCCTTGCCCCTTTTTTACAGACTTTTGGGGGGTGGGAATTGGGAGTTGGGGTTTTTGGGGACTTTTGATGGACTATTTATTTGTTGGGGTTAGGGAGGGTCTTGCGGGAGTTTATTTTGTTAGGGATATAAAAATTTACTTTTTCAAACTTTATCTGAGCATAGCTGTTCTTTACTACTTTTGAGCCTGGTGGGTGGTGGTTTTGCAGTAAGTTTGTTTTACGGAACACTGTCATCGTGTTGATTCACCTGTAGTTGGCCAAATGTTTTCCAAAGTTAAATGCCTGTCACAGAGTTTCCTAAATCAAGAGTCCTAGGAGTTTACTACTAGTAGTACCACTGTCACTCTCTCGCCTCTCCTCCTAATACTCCATTATACTACCTCCCATCCAAACGCTTATCTTACCTGTAATTAATTTGTGTTTGTTGAGGGTTGTCTCCACCTGGAATTCACAGTGTCCTAAAGCGTTCTGCAGCAGGGCCCCAACTGGAGTTTCCCGGCGTGGATTTTCTGCAAAGCAAAAGCAACCTGTAGTTGGCCAAATGTTTTCCAAAGTTAAATGCCTGTCACAGAGTTTCCTAAATCAAGAGTCCTAGGAGTTTACTACTAGTAGTACCACTGTCACTCTCTCGCCTCTCCTCCTAATACTCCATTATACTACCTCCCATCCAAACGCTTATCTTACCTGTAATTAATTTGTGTTTGTTCAGGGTTGTCTCCACCTGGAATTCACAGTGTCCTAAAGCGTTCTGCAGCAGGGCCCCAACTGGAGTTTCCCGGCGTGGATTTTCTGCAAAGCAAAAGCAACCTGTAGTTGGCCAAATGTTTTCCAAAGTTAAATGCCTGTCACAGAGTTTCCTAAATCAAGAGTCCTAGGAGTTTACTACTAGTAGTACCACTGTCACTCTCTCGCCTCTCCTCCTAATACTCCATTATACTACCTCCCATCCAAACGCTTATCTTACCTGTAATTAATTTGTGTTTGTTGAGGGTTGTCTCCACCTGGAATTCACAGTGTCCTAAAGCGTTCTGCAGCAGGGCCCCAACTGGAGTTTCCCGGCGTGGATTTTCTGCAAAGCAAAAGCAACCTGTAGTTGGCCAAATGTTTTCCAAAGTTAAATGCCTGTCACAGAGTTTCCTAAATCAAGAGTCCTAGGAGTTTACTACTAGTAGTACCACTGTCACTCTCTCGCCTCTCCTCCTAATACTCCATTATACTACCTCCCATCCAAACGCTTATCTTACCTGTAATTAATTTGTGTTTGTTGAGGGTTGTCTCCACCTGGAATTCACAGTGTCCTAAAGCGTTCTGCAGCAGGGCCCCAACTGGAGTTTCCCGGCGTGGATTTTCTGCAAAGCAAAAGCAACCTGTAGTTGGCCAAATGTTTTCCAAAGTTAAATGCCTGTCACAGAGTTTCCTAAATCAAGAGTCCTAGGAGTTTACTACTAGTAGTACCACTGTCACTCTCTCGCCTCTCCTCCTAATACTCCATTATACTACCTCCCATCCAAACGCTTATCTTACCTGTAATTTGTGTTTGTTGAGGGTTGTCTCCACCTGGAATTCACAGTGTCCTAAAGCGTTCTGCAGCAGGACTCACTACTTCCAGTACCTCTTTAGGGGACTCGTCAACGTAAGTTTCTTCATTGTGCGGAATCCAGGCATCAGCATTACGGGAAATGGATAGAATGAGTCTGGAGGAGGAGGATAGACGACCAGGACTGAGTTCTTGGCAACTAACTTGTGAACCTGATGAATGCAGCGGCAAGACAGTTCTGCTGATGGGCTTGTTCTTTGATTGGGTGATTACAGTTTTGTTGTGAATGGGATCAAGCACTTGGTAAACAAAGAAAGACAGACACACAGGAATAAAAGTGAATAAGGAGTCGAACTAAAAATAAAGTTAATGAATCATTGACTCATTTTCAGAACTCGGTGTCAGGGAAAATGAACTCGTCCTCATACTCTGCAAATTCAGTCGGTAGTACTTGTGGTAACTGAGGAGAACTTTCCTCAGGTAGGTCGGTGTCCTCTTCTTCCTGCGTGCATTCTCGTACTTTGTAATCTGGTGGTATGAAGTGCTGGTTCATCTTTATCATGGTGAGCCGCTCCACATTTGCGGGCAAGAGGCGGGACCTTTTGGAAGTCACAATGCCACCAGCAGAACTAAAAACACGTTCTGAAGACACGCTTGCGAGTGGGCAAGACAAGTAATTGATAGCCAGGTTGGTGAGCTCTCGCCATATGTTTCTTTTCCCATGCCAATACGCCAATGGGTCCTCAGTAATATTGACCGCTGTTGAGTCATCCAGGTAGGCCTGCACCATTGAAACAATGTTCTCCCGCATTCCTGTACTTTGCACTTCTGTGTCCTTTCTGGGACAAGCAAACCCTAGCTGACTTAGCCAATCCTCTTCAGACATATCGCCTGTGCCTGGTGCAGATGTGGTTAACGGCTCAGAGGAAAAGACACTCACTTCTGCCACAGGTACAGAAGTGCTTTTATCCGACGCCTGTTGGCCTGCTGATTCACTAGTACTGTCTTCTCCTACAGTTTCCTTCCTCTCTCTTTCAAAACGAATGGCTGACCGAGCTAGCCAACCTTTGTACTCTGTAACATCTGAAGTTTCAAAAGGAATTAATACTTTTCCTAACAATGGCTTTCTGTAACGTGGATCCAGAATAGTAGCACAAATGTAGTGCTGTTGTTTCTTGATATTTACAAGCCGTTTATTGCTAACTAGGCGTTGTAATAATCTCTGCGCCAACTCATATGCTTCATTCTTTCCCGCATCCTTTAATTCTGAAGACACCACCTTGACTTGGTGCTCGAGCTTCAGCAACAATGGGATAGCTTTGCTCAAAGAACAGTCCTCCCTGCTGACTTCACGCGTGAAGACCTCAAAAGGACGAAGCATGTCTGTCAGGCTTTTAACTAGCTGCCATTGCTCCACCGCTAGCATCATTTCTGTCGGATCACCACCCAGGTTGTAGAAATACTCATTGACTACTGGAAACAGCTCATGCAGACGCTCAAGCATGTAGAAGGTTGAGTTCCAACGTGTTGCCACCTCCTGGATAAGTGCTTTCACTGGCATTCTACGTACATTTTGCTGGCGCCTCAGCTCCTTCCGGGCCTTAAAAGAATGGTTGAAATGTGTGCATATTCTTCTGCAGATGGTCAGTATTTTGTCGACTGAAGGTTCTTTTTTCAAGAACTTTTGCACGACAAGGTTCATACAGTGCGCCAAACACGGCACTCTGAAATAGTCACCGTCCGCCATGGCCTTAACTACATTGCTGCCATTATCAGTAGAAACATAACCAACCTTGCAATTTCTTTTGGGCAGCCATTGCAAGACCTTTTTGTTAAAGTCATGCAAAATGTTGTCTGCAGTATGTGTTTTCTCCATGCCAAACATGGCTAATGTTGCATGTTTACGAGCACCCTTAAAAATGTCGACCAAGTCACCACCTGCATTTATCCGTTTTGCAACCCCTGAAAAAGAGACCCAGTGTGCAGTGATGCACATGTAATCAAGGGCTTGGCAACTGGTCCACATGTCTGTTGTCAGGTGTATAGTGTGAACAGCACTCTTCTGCAAAGCTGCCCCAACCAACTCAAGCACCTCTTTATGTAGTGCTGGAACAGCAACCCTGGCAAAATAGAACCGGCTAGGAACCTTCCATTTAGGGGCCAGTGTTGCCACGAGTTCAAGAAAACCCACACCTTCGACAAACGAAAAAGGGAGAAGGTCCACCGCTAGCATTTTAGCCAGCTTAGTGTTATACAGGCGCACAATTGGGTGGTTGCGTTGAAATGGCGCATCTGAGGAGAACATGTCTGTAATGCTGCGCTGGACAAGTTTAATGGATGATGCTGATGCCTTCTTCGACCCACTTCTGCTCAGTGTTGACATTTTCCGCATTGGTGTGTCTCCCAGACTCTCAGTGTGCCTCCTATGTGTTCCGGAGGGTGTGGTGCTGCCAGGGGTACTGGGTGCGCCCGGATAAATGTCTGACGCTTCTTCTACCTCCCCGGCATCTTCAGATGAAACACCTAGTATGGGTTTATTTTGGCCACTTGCCCATTGGGATGCCTTTTCCTTGATGTTTGCTAGGTGCGCAAACCATTCTACAGAGTGCCTTCTTTCAAGATGACCTAGCTGGCCTCCGGTACCATAGTTGGTACCAATCTTACCGCGGCTAACTGTAGTCGTACAAATGGAACAAACGGCTAGGTTATCATGCTTTGCATGGACACTAAAATAGTTCCAAACTGGGGAGTGGAAACTCCTGGTTTTGCCGCACGAGGTGATGATACTGCCAATGCCAGATGAAGCAGTGGTGGATGAGCCTTGCAGACCTCTACTGGGTTGTGCAATTATTGCAGCAACCCTACTTGAGGGAGTCGAGCTGGATGGAGTTCCCCTCTGGGGAGAAAATATGGGAGCTGTAGGTTTTGTGGAACTTGTACTACATGACTGCGTTGGTGGTGCTACCAGTGCCACATCGCCAGGGTCACGCTCAGCATGACGTCGGGATAGGGTATAAATGTCTGTCTGCTGCATGGCCGGTGTGGCTGGAATGACGTGTGTGATGACTAGGTCATTGCTGTCATCCTGTTCATCAACATCAGAATGCACCACTTCATCAAGTCCGACGTTCGGATCCATAAGTATGAGCTTTCCGGGGCCCTTCCTTTTAACATTTGATACCTTTCTCAGCTCATGGTGTGCCTCCCTCTCAGACGTCGGAGATGGTTGCCATTCTAGATCCAGATCATCTGATGGAGCGGGGCTTGAAGAGGAACTTCTACACACCCTCCTTGATCTTTTCCTTGCTGGGGAGCTGGGAGAAAATGAATCATCAGGAGGAGTGGCTTCGTCTTCCTGACTTGATACCCCGGGTCCAAAGTCAATTTCCTCCTGTGCCCCGACTTCGGGAAGAACAACCATTGTGGCCACTTGCACCGCTCCATGCGCCGCTACATGGCCCTCTTCACTGACCTCTACTTGCAACTCTCCACGGACCTCGCCTTCTCGGCCTTCTCCTTCTCGGCCTTCTCCTTCTCGGCCTTCTCCTTCTCGGCCTTCTCCTTCTCGGCCTTCCCCTTCTCTGCCTTCCCCTTCTCGGCCTTCCCCTTCTCTGCCTTCCCCTTCTCGGCCTTCCCCTTCTCGGCCTTCCCCTTCTCGGCCTTCCCCTTCTCGGCCAGCTCCTTCTCGGCCAGCTCCTTCTCGGACAGCTCCTTGCGCATGTACTTGTGCTTGTACTGTTAGCTCATGCAGTTGTTGTTGCGGCTTTGGTTGTTGAATAGTACTTGAGCCAACATCACTGGTCGTTGGTGATTGAACCAATAAACAGGCTACCTGTGCAGCACTCATGGTGGACTTTGGTTCTTTTTTCCACATAAATTTAGTGGTCGAGGCACCAGACTCCTTGGTAAGTGGTGCCACTTGCTTCTTCTTCTCCTTAGTAGAGACATCTTTGTTGCAAGAGGAGCTACGGGCACCTCTTTTCGGACCCATCTTCTGATTCTTCTTCAGATGTCGGAACAGCAGGCCGCAGCAGGACTTCTTCCTGGCACTGATGCTCAACGATGATGCAGAGTTCTTGACTTTGTGCACCTAAAAGCAAACGAAGACAGAGGAACATCAGTTAAATATATGTTGCATATGTGGCGCTTCATTTAATAGTTTGCAAGTAGGCATTTATGAATACACACGTGCACACCACAATATGGAAATATCAAAAATAAGAATTGCTACATTTTTGGGAAACAGGAATTCAACATTGAACCAAGAGAGCCCACAGAGAGGCTTGCAGTTTCATGTACCACTGACTCAACCTGGGCACAAGGGGTGAAAGCAAGGAAAAATGGGTGCAGGCCTATGGCACAAAGCTCACTGCCTGCCTTCAAAATGGCCGCTTGACCCCCATCCACATGGCCAGGAGGACCATGCCTCAAAATGGCCCCACCCAACATAGCCAGCCCCCAACCCCTACTCCAAAAAGTCAAAAAAGAAAACACAAATCACCACATTCCAATGCCATCCATCAAGTTTCAGAAGGTTTATGCTGCCTGCTGGTGGTTTTCTGGTGCAGAATTGCACTTTTTGCAATTTAGCGAGTGCGAGATTGTTGCTTCACGACGCGAACGCGGCAAAACACCCGCTAAATCACCAAAACAACCGCAAAAGTCGGAAAACACACACAAAAATCACCACAAAGAAAATCAACTTACTTGTGAAATCAAATTTCGAATACACACGTGCACACCACAATATGGAAATATCAAAAATAAGAATTGCTACATTTTTGGGAAACAGGAATTCAACATTGAACCAAGAGAGCCCACAGAGAGGCTTGCAGTTTCATGTACCACTGACTCAACCTGGGCACAAGGGGTGAAAGCAAGGAAAAATGGGTGCAGGCCTATGGCACAAAGCTCACTGCCTGCCTTCAAAATGGCCGCTTGACCCCCATCCACATGGCCAGGAGGACCATGCCTCAAAATGGCCCCACCCAACATAGCCAGCCCCCAACCCCTACTCCAAAAAGTCAAAAAAGAAAACACAAATCACCACATTCCAATGCCATCCATCAAGTTTCAGAAGGTTTATGCTGCCTGCTGGTGGTTTTCTGGTGCAGAATTGCACTTTTTGCAATTTAGCGAGTGCGAGATTGTTGCTTCACGACGCGAACGCGGCAAAACACCCGCTAAATCACCAAAACAACCGCAAAAGTCGGAAAACACACACAAAAATCACCACAAAGAAAATCAACTTACTTGTGAAATCAAATTTCGAATACACACGTGCACACCACAATATGGAAATATCAAAAATAAGAATTGCTACTTTTTTGGGAAACAGGAATTCAACATTGATCCAAGAGAGCCCACAGAGAGGGTTGTAGTTTCATGTACCACTGACTCAACCTGGGCACAAGGGGTGAAAGCAAGGAAAAATGGGTGCAGGCCTATGGCACAAAGCTCACTGCCTGCCTTCAAAATGGCCGCTTGACCCCCATCCACATGGCCAGGAGGACCATGCCTCAAAATGGCCCCACCCAACATAGCCAGCCCCCAACCCCTACTCCAAAAAGTCAAAAAAGACAACACAAATCACCACATTCCAATGCCATCCATCAAGTTTCAGAAGGTTTATGCTGCCTGCCGGTGGTTTTCTGGTGCAGAATTGCACTTTTTGCAATTTAGCGAGTGCGAGATTGTTGCTTCACGACGCGAACGCGGCAAAACACCCGCTAAATCACCAAAACAACCGCAAAAGTCGGAAAACACACACAAAAATCACCACAAACAACATCAACTTATCAACTTACTTGTGAAATCAAATTTTGAATCCAAAAGGCCTCAAATCCAAATATCCAGCAGCAGCCACAAAAAGTAATCCTTCCCAGTCAAGATCGAATCCAAAATGGCCAGGAAAGGAAACAGGAACAGGAAGTTGGAGACTGGGGCACTTCCTTCACCCCTCCCCAATGGGAGGAACTTGCTGGACAGGAACAGGAAGTTGGAGACTGGGCCACTTCCTTCCTTCACTCCTCCGCCATTTTTATTTTTTTTTGTAATTTCCCGAGTGCGAGATTGTTGCTGCCCGCGCCGCGGGCCGCGAGCAGTGCGAACACAAGCAAAAAATCCGCAGCACGCGGATTTGCGGATTTTGCGGGAAATCCGCGAATCTCGCGGATTGCGGATTTACCGAAAATCCGCAAAATCCGCGAGCGGAACGGATTTTACGCCCATGCCTAGTGAAGACTCACCTGCTGGAGGGTTGCCAGCCACTCGTTCTGTAACACTCGTCTGGGGCCCTGACGCTGTCGGTCTTCCCTGCCGCCACCGCAAGTTCCATCGCGGGGCTGCAGCGGGGGAAGACTACAGCTCCCAGACTCCTCGGCGGACACGCCCACTTCCGCCCAACAGTCGCGCACGGAGGCGCATAAAGGCGAGGAGCTCCCTCCGCATCGCGGACGCACGCGGGCGGTGCCGGGCGAAGCCCGGGCAAAGGGCGGGCAGTCTGAGGCAGTCGTTGGCAGAAGGAGGCAGGGCTGGGCCAGGCCCCTGAAAACTTCAGATGGGTAAGCGAAAGATTATAAGTAATGGAGATGAGGGGGGCATAAAAGCAAAGGTGCCAAGACACTCACAGTCTATCCTGACTTATCTCTCATCAGCTGTGGGGGCCCTTAACAAGGAAATTGCTAATGCCGAACATGAATTGGGCCTGATACATTCTCCCCCCCTGCCCAATACATCCAGTAGCCAAGCGCCAGTGGACCTTGTTGACCCTGTTGTTTCTGGCAAAATACTCCTTACTCCTACTATCCCCCTGGAACCCTTGGTAAATATTACAAAGCCAGTAGCTCACCCGACATTGGGAGTGGGTACTTCATCTGACAGACCACAGACATCACAATCACCCCCATGCCCGCAGCCAAGTGTCTTACCACCGAAGTAAAAACGGGGAAAAACTAATCATACGACAGGGGCATCAAGTACATCCACCAACATCACGGGGGATCAGTTGGAGGCGCTCTTTGTTGCCCGGATTGAGCCTTTACTTGTGGTCATCGCTAAGGATATCGTGGAGACCCTAAACACCTGCTTGGAAGGACTCCTTAAAAAATGTGCTATCATTGATAAAATGGTTAATGGTCATAGTTTGCTTGTGGAAAGACACATTGTGGGCATTGTTGGGCCTGGGACAGGAAACCCGAAGGGGGAGAAACAGAATGATCGGGTATTGCCCAAGGGTAGTGTGTCATCTACTGCCCCTATGGTGGTTCCACCACCCTCTACCCAACTGGAAAACCACAAGGTGGCACCAAGGTTGCCCGTAGAGAAGAGGACTATGGGCAGTAAAATACACTTAGACTTACCGCCAGATGCTTCCCCGTTAGTGGTAATTTTTGTGGGTACTCCCCCATTGAAGGTAGGAGAGTTGGAGCACTCAAGAGATCTTATGGCTAAGGCTCGAGCCTGGTGTACGGATTCATGTAGCGGGGGCAGTATTGCTAACAGAATCATTTCAGCCAACAGGGTGGGTTGGATCGGGAAGGTACCGAAAATGGTGCAGGGGGGACTGTGTGATAGTCAACTTTGATAGGGTAGATGTGGCCGAAAAGTTATTCTGGGACGGTTCTGGAGTCTCAGGTAATGATTACTTAAGACCATTGCCCTTGGGCTTCTTCTATCCACCCTTAGTAAGATTGAATGGACTACATTGTGCATCCACAGGGGGTAGGAGAAAGCCCCAATCAGTAGGGGAGGCAGGGGGAGGCATGCGAACCACTCAACACCTACTAACAGAAGGCTCGGGCCCATATACTAACACCCTACTCAAGCCACCGAGTTACCACAGCATGTACATACTGGCCAACACATATCTGGAATGACAGAGGGGTGTGGGCTGGTTCTTAGTAATCACTTCCCCTCCCTCTCGGGGCTAGAGGATATAGATTGACTACCTGCACCATCATCGCCACACACAGGTGAAGCACCCATTCTTGATTTAGCTGACACATGTAGATTGTTGAGCTGGAGCGTGGTGGGAGTTAGAGCCAAAAGGGCTGACGCAGTTTGGCTCACCTTTATTTCTAGGTATGATATTGTAGCCCTTCAGGAATCCTGGGACACATCGCCTAGTTTATGTTTAGATGGTTTTTCGAGTTTTGTTGTGCCAGCTGTCCCTAGTGTAGCGGGTAGAGCCAAAGGTGGTCTTATTTTGCTTTTTTCCCTAAAACTTAAGGGGGGTCTAAAAGTAATCAAACATGCCTCACCAAATCTACTAATAGTGGAAAGAGTGATCTCCCCGACTCAGAAAACCATTTTTATTAATTTCTATAATGCTGGGATTCAGGAAAATAGTAATGATAACCTTGCCATCCTGGATTCCTTTTTGTCAGTAGACAGTCTAGATTAAGCATGGGCGGAAAATCCGTTACGCTCGCGGATTTTGCGGATTTTCGGTAAATTTGCAATCCGCGAACGCTCGCGAATTTACCGAAAATCCGCAAATTCGCACGGGATTGTGCTGATTTTTCTGTGATTTTCGTTTTTTTGGCCTGTTGTTGTGGCCTTTTCACCAGGGGTAGTGAGTGTTGCATGGGCCTAGTCTTTCTGTGGGGTGTCTTGAATTTAAACATCATGGAGGGCCTGGATGGTTTGGGATTGTGCTGATTTTTCTGTGTTTTTTGATTTTTTGGGGTGGTAATGGGGACAGGCCATGTGGGTGGGGGCCATTTTGAGTGCTGGTACAGGCAGGCCATGTGCTGGGAGGCAAGTGGCCATTTTGAATGCAGGCAGTGTTGTTAGGCCTGCAACCATTTTGCCTAGTTTTCAACCTTTATGCCCAGGGGTAGTGAGTGTTGCATGGGCCTAGTCTTTCTGTGGGGTATCTTGAATTTAAACATCATGGAGGGCCTGGATGGTTTGGGATTGTGCTGATTTTTCTGTGAATTTCGTTTTTTTGGCCTGTTGTTGTGGCCTTTTCACCAGGGGCAGTGAGTGTGGCCTGGGCCTAGTCTTTCTGTGGGTTGTCTTGAATTTAAACATCATCGAGGGGCTGGATGGCTTGGGATTGTGCTGATTTTTCTGTGATTTTCGTTTTTTTGGCCTGTTGTTGTGGCCTTTTCACCAGGGGTAGTGAGTGTTACATGGGCTTAGTCTTTCTGTGGGGTGTCTTGAATTTAAACATCATGGAGGGCCTGGATGGTTTGGGATTGTGCTGATTTTACTGTGATTTTCGTTTTTTTGGCCTGTTGTTGTGGCCTTTTCACCAGGGGTAGTGAGTGTTGCATGGGCCTAGTCTTTCTGTGGGGTATCTTGAATTTAAACATCATGGAGGGCATGGGATTGTGCTGATTTTTCTGTGTTTTTTCGATTTTTTTGGGGTGTATAACTGAACTGATGTTCCTCTGTCTTCCATTGCTTTTAGGTGCACAAGACTCAGGAGAGTACCACCAGTGCCCGGAAGAAGTCCTGCAGCGGTGTGTGTGTGCAGCATAACGTCACGTGACATCACGTCTTGCCACAGACAACTCTGCAACTCGTGCAACTGCGGCCTGCTGTTCTGACCTGCTCTGAAGAAGATGGCCCCAAAAAAAGTTCACCGTAGCTCCTCTAGCAAGAAAGTTGCCAGTAAGGAGCAGAAGAAGCAAGTTACCAAGGAGGCTGGTGTGCCGGCCGCCACGTTTAAAAAAAAAAAAAAGTACGCCTGCAGCAGCAGCGGAATCTGCTGGGGACCAAGCTGGGAGCAGTACCCCCGCTCCATTGGGCTCAGTGCCGCCACCACCACCACCACGCCAACTTAAGTCCAAGCCCTTGAGTGCTGCAGAGGCAGTCAGTGTACTTCTTCAATCACCATCGACCAGTGATGTTGGCTCATCGCAAGAAAGTAGCAGCAATGTCCCTGAATCAACACAGGTTGTTGTAACTCATCTGACAAGTGTTGAACAACCACAGCCGCAACAACAACCACATGTGCAAGTACAAGCCCAAGTACATGTGGAAGGAGAGGCAGCGCAAGGAGATGCGCAAGCAGAGGTGCATGGAGGGTCACAAGTGCCCACAATAGTTGTTCCTCCCAAAGTAGGGGCACATCAGGAAATCGACAATCAAGCCGAGGTATCATTTGAGGAAGCCACTCCTCCTGATGATCATTCATTGTCTTCCACATCCCTATCAAGGAAAAGATCAAGGGGGGTGTCTACATCTTCTTCAAGCCCACCTCCTTCTGATGAACTGGATGAAAATTGGGAACCACCACGGCCGGCTGAGAGTAAGGCACACCATAATCTGACAAAGGTTCTTAAGCGTAAAAGGAAGGTCGTCGAAAGACTCATAGTTATGGAGTGTGATGAGGCTCAACAAGAAGTGGCGGATACTCCTGCTGATGAAGACTCTCGCGACGACGACGCAGTCATCATAAAGGTCACTGCAGCCCCAGCGGGCATGCAGCAAAAAGACATTTTGACCCTAGCCCGAGAAGCTGCTGAGCGTGATGATGTTGTCGACGAGGAGGCAATGGAAGAAACACCATAATCATTGGACTTAACTAGTACACCAACACCTACCGCTTCCATATTTCTTAGTCGCCAGAAGGGACCTCCATCCACCTCGACCTCAATTAGTGGTGGTGAAAGTGCAAAACGTACTGAAGTTCGGCAATCCACATCCTCCACTTCATCTGGCATTAGCAGCAGGACCACCACCACCAGTATCGCCGCCTCCTCTGGCCCCCAAAGACATTTCAAGTCCGCAGTTTGGGACTTCTTTAGTGTTTGCCCAAAAAAGGAAAACTTTGCCATTTGTAGCATTTGTAAGTTGGCAGTTAGCCGTGGTAAGTTTGGTTCCAACTATGGTACCGGAGGCCAGAGAGGTCATCTTGAAAGAAAGCACGCTGTCAAATGGTTTACGCACCTACAGGCGATCAAGGAAGCCCGAATTGCACGTAATGCTGTTTCATCTGATGATAACGAGGAGGAGGAAGACGTGTAAAACACTTCACTTACACCCAGTACCCCTGTCAGCAGCACACCCCATGTGAGCCACACTAAGAGTGTGGGAGAGAGTGAGACACCAATGCGAAAAAGTTCATCAGCGAGCTTAACTGGGTCGAAGATATCATCATCATCATCATCCCGTAAATGCTTGGTCCAGGGCAACATTAAAAAGATGCTGTTTATAGAAGCGCAATATGAACGCAACCACCCACTGACGCGTCTGTATAACACTAAGCTGGCTAAAATGCTAGCTCTGGACCTTCTCCCTTTTTCTTTTGTAGAAGGTGTTGGTTTTCTAGAATTAGTGGCAGCGCTCTGCCCTAAATGGAAGGTTCCTAGCCGGTTCTATTTTGCCAGAGTTGCGGTTCGAGCACTACTTGAAGATGTGCTGGAGGTGATTGGGGCAGCTTTGCAGAAGAGTGTTGTTCACACTATACATCTGACAACAGACATGTGGACCAGTGGCGCAGGCGCTGATTACATGTGCATCACTGCACACTGGGCCTCTTTTTCAGGGGTTAAAGCAAAGCTAAACGCAGGTGTTGACCCGGACCAAGTTTTTAAAGCTGCTCGGAAACTTGCAACACTAGCCATGTTTGGTTTGGAGAAACGTCACACAGCACAAAACATTTTGGATGAGTTTAACACAAAGGTCCTTGACTGGCTGTCCCCAAAAAACGCCAGATTGGTTATGTTTCCACGGATAATGGCGCCAATGTAGTTAAGGCCATGGAGCTGGGTCAGTATTTCAGAGTGCCGAGTTTGGCGCACTGTATAAACCTGGTTGTCAAAAAATTCTTGAGTGAGAAAGACAGTCCAGCGTATGAGGTTGTGGACACCTGCCGAAAAATGTGCAACCATTTCAGCCATTCTTTTAAGGCCCGGAAGCATCTGAGGAGCCTGCTACATAAACGTCGAATGCCAGTGAAAGCACTCATCCAGGAGGTGGCAACACGTTGGAACTCAACCTTCTACATGCTTGAGCGTCTGTATGAGCAGTATACGGTACTCGATCACTTTTTCTTAAAACAGGGTACAGCTCAGAAGGACCTGAGGATGGGTGTGGCGCAATTGGACATAGTTAAAAGCCTGACACGCGTGCTTCGTCCTTTTGAGGTCTTCACGCGTGCAGTCAGCAAGGAGGACTGTAATTTGGGAAAAGCTATCCCATTGTTGTACATGCTGGAGCACCAACTGAAGGAGGTGTCTTCTGTGTTTCAAAAAGATGAAAAAAACAAAGACCCTTTTGTTTTGTCGGAGAAATTATTAGAGCGCCTACAAGGTGATGAACGTCTTAAAATGATCCACTCACACCAACATTACATTTGTGCTACTATTCTAGATCCACGCTACAAAAAGGCGCGGGCAGGCCGAGCATTCTTTCCTTTTGCTGATGAAGATGTTACAAAGTACAAACGTTGGCTAGCCTTGTCAGCCAAGAGGTTTGAAAGAGAACGGCAGAAAATTGATGGAAAAGGAAGTACATCAGCATCAGCATCAGCAGGCCATCCCCAGTCAAAACAATCCACTTCTGCACCTGTGGCTGTGGCACAAGTGACCTCTCAGCCGTTAAAGACACCGGCATCCGGATCATCTGCACCAGACACAACAGTAACATTGGATGCTGAAGAGGATTGGCTAAATCGGCTTGGGTTTGGTTCTCAAAAGGTCACAGCAAAAGCTAAGCAAAGTGGAGGAACCTTGGAGGACCTTGAGTCGATGGTGCAGGACTATCTGAATGACTCAACAGAGGTCTATGTTAATGCTGAACCATTGGCGTATTGGCATGGGAAAAAATAATTGTGGCCACAGCTCTCCAACCTGGCTTTAAACTACTTGTCTTGCCCACTCGCAAGCGTGTCTTCTGAACGTGTTTTCAGTGCTGCTGGTGGCATTGTAACTCCCAAACGGAGCCGCCTCTCGCCCAAAAATGTGGAGAGGTTAACAATGATCAAGATGAATCAGCACCTCATACCACCAGATTACAGAGTACAAGAAAGCACGCCAGATGAAGACGAGGTGGACAGCAACGTAGATGAGGGAATTTCTTCTCTGTCAGGTGACTGAGCTCACCCTGCCTGAATTCGCAGAGTATGATGACGAAGCCTTATTCTTATTCCTGGACCCTGACACCGAGCCCTGAAAATGAGACAATGAATCAATAACTTTCTTTTTCGTCCTTATTCACTTTTATTCCTGTGTGTCTGTCTTTCTTTGTTGTGCACAGTTAATATAATTCAAACTTTAATCACCTAATCACAAAAGCAAGCCCATCAGCAGAACTGTCTTCACTTGTTTGCTTATTGATTTGAAGGTGCCGCAGTCTGCATTCCTCAGGTTCACAAGTTCAGAAGAACATGCTCCTCTATCCTCCTCCTCCAGACTCCTATTTCCATCAAAGCAGAGGGCTGGATTACGCCCAATGAAGAAAGACTCAGCACTTGTGGGGGTGTTCTACTTCTTTGCGGGTGAGTTGACGGCTCTGGGGCCATTGCTGGGAAGCTCCAATACCGGATAAAAGTGGTTTGGACCAAATCGGAGGCGGAATTTTTTGTGTGTTTTTGCTGACTTGCTTGCCTTTGAGGTGCTCTTTGGGGGGTTCCGGGTGTTTGTGGGTGAGTTTTGGGGTCTGGGAGCACTGCTGGGACACTCTAATCTTGATTGCATTTGCTTTTCAGGAAATCCGTGCTGGAAAACGGGAGTTATGGCCTAGCTGCACAGCGCGTTTGGACCGAAGGCCGAGAAATATTGTAAGTATGAGATTTTCCTTTTGGGCTGTTTGGGGGTGTTGTGCTTTTTGGCGGGTGGGTTGGCGGGTCTTGGGGCATTCCTGGGAAGGTCTAATACCGGATAGAAGTGGTTGGCACAAAATCCACGCTGATTTTTTTTGTTGCTATTTCTGATATTTTGCTCAATGTAGCGTTTTCGGGGGCCTGTTTGGGGGGCTTCCTGGTGTTTGTGGGTGGGTTTCGGGGTCTGGGAGCACTGCTGGCTATGGATGCTTTAGTTTGCAAGAGTTTTGAAGCAAATCCATGGTGGCAGAGGGGAGTTAGGGCCTAGCTGCAGAGCGCGCGCAGAGTGATTTGGGAAATTGGCAAAAACATGACTAAGTCCCCATTTTTGTACTTTTGCTTTTTGGCTGTTTGGGGGTCTTCTACTCATTTTCTCCTGGGTTGACGGCTCTGGGGCCATTGCTGGGAAGCTCTAATACCGGATAAAAGTGGTTTGGACCAAATCGGAGGCGGAATTTTATGTGTGTTTTTGCTGCCTTGCTTGCCTTTGAGGTGCTCTTTGGGGGGGTTCCGGGAGTTTGTGGGTGAGTTTTGGGGTCTGGGAGCACTGCTGGGACACTCTAATCTTGATTGCATTTGCTTTTCAGGAAATCGTTGCTGGAAAACGGGAGTTATGGCCTAGCTGCACAGTGCGTTTGGACCGAAGGCCGAGAAATATTGTAAGTATGAGATTTTCCTTTTGGGCCGTTTGGGGGTGTTATTCTTTTTGGCGGGTGGGTTGGCAGGTCTTGGGGCATTCCTGGGAAGGTCTAATACCGGATAGAAGTGGTTGGGACAAAATCCACGCTGATTTTTTGTTGTTGCTATTTCTGACATTTTGCTCAATGTAGCGTTTTCGGGGGCCTGTTTGGGGGGCTTCCTGGTGTTTGTGGGTGGGTTTCGGGGTCTAGGAGCACTGCTGGCTATGGATACTTTAGTTTGCAATAGGTTTGAAGCAAATCCATGGTGGCAGAGGGTAGTTAGGGCCTAGCTGCAGAGCGCGCGCGGAGTGATTTGGGAAATTGGCAAAAACATGACTAAGTCCCCATTTTTGTACTTTTGCTTTTTGGCTGTTTGGGGGTCTTCTACTTGTTTTCTCCTGGGTTGACGGCTCTGGGGCCATTGCTGGGAAGCTCTAATACCGGATATAAGTGGTTTGGACCAAATCGGAGGCGGAATTTTTTGTGTGTTTTTGCTGACTTGCTTGCCTTTGAGGTGCTCTTTGGGGGGTTCCGGGTGTTTGTGGGTGAGTTTTGGGGTCTGGGAGCACTGCTGGGACACTAATCTTGATTGCATTTGCTTTTCAGGAAATCCGTGCTGGAAAACGGGAGATATGGCCTAGCTGCACAGCGCGTTTGGACCGAAGGCCGAGAAATATTGTAAGTATGAGATTTTCCTTTTGGGCCGTTTGGGGGTGTTGTTCTTTTTGGCGGGTGGGTTGGCGGGTCTTGGGGCATTCCTGGGAAGGTCTAATACCGGATAGAAGTGGTTGAGACAAAATCCACGCTGATTTTTTTTGTTGCTATTTCTGACATTTTGCTCAATGTAGCGTTTTCGGGGGCCTGTTTGGGGGGCTTCCTGGTGTTTGTGGGTGGGCTTCGGGGTCTAGGAGCACTGCTGGCTATGGATACTTTAGTTTGCAAGAGGTTTGAAGCAAATCCATGGTGGCAGAGGGTAGTTAGGGCCTAGCTGCAGAGCGCGCGCGGAGTGATTTGGGAAATTGGCAAAACATGACTAAGTCCCCATTTTTGTACTTTTGCTTTTTTGGCTGTTTGGGGGTCTTCTACTCGTTTTCTCCTGGGTTGACGGCTCTGGGGCCATTGCTGGGAAGCTCTAATACCGGATATAAGTGGTTTGGACCAAATCGGAGGCGGAATTTTTTTGTGTTTTTGCTGACTTGCTTGCCTTTGAGGTGCTCTTTGGGGGGTTCCGGGTGTTTGTGGGTGAGTTTTGGGGTCTGGGAGCACTGCTGGGACACTCTAATCTTGATTGCATTTGCTTTTCAGGAAATCCGTGCTGGAAAACGGGAGTTATGGCCTAGCTGCACAGCGCGTTTGGACCGAAGGCCGAGAAATATTGTAAGTATGAGATTTTCCTTTTGGGCCGTTTGGGGGTGTTGTGATTTTTGGCGGGTGGGTTGGCGGGTCTTGGGGCATTCCTGGGAAGGTCTAATACCGGATAGAAGTGGTTGGGACAAAATCCACGCTGATTTTGTTGTTGTTGCTATTTCTGATATTTTGCTCAATGTAGCGTTTTCGGGGGTCTGTTTGGGGGGCTTCCTGGTGTTTGTGGGTGGGTTTCATGGTCTGGGAGCACTGCTGGCTATGGATACTTTAGTTTGCAAGAGGTTTGAAGCAAATCCATGGTGGCAGAGGGGAGTTAGGGCCTAGCTGCAGAGCGCACGCGGAGTGATTTGGGAAATTGGCAAACACATGACTAAGTCCCCATTTTTGTACTTTTGCTTTTTTGGCTGTTTGGGGGTCTTCTACTCGTTTTCTCCTGGGTTGACGGCTCTGGGGCCATTGCTGGGAAGCTCTAATACCGGATATAAGTGGTTTGGACCAAATCGGAGGCGGAATTTTTTTGTGTTTTTGCTGACTTGCTTGCCTTTGAGGTGCTCTTTGGGGGGTTCCGGGTGTTTGTGGGTGAGTTTTGGGGTCTGGGAGCACTGCTGGGACACTCTAATCTTGATTGCATTTGCTTTTCAGGAAATCCGTGCTGGAAAACGGGAGTTATGGCCTAGCTGCACAGCGCGTTTGGACCGAAGGCCGAGAAATATTGTAAGTATGAGATTTTCCTTTTGGGCCGTTTGGGGGTGTTGTGATTTTTGGCGGGTGGGTTGGCGGGTCTTGGGGCATTCCTGGGAAGGTCTAATACCGGATAGAAGTGGTTGGGACAAAATCCACGCTGATTTTTTTGTTGTTGCTATTTCTGATATTTTGCTCAATGTAGCGTTTTCGGGGGTCTGTTTGGGGGGCGTCCTGGTGTTTGTGGGTGGGTTTCATGGTCTGGGAGCACTGCTGGCTATGGATACTTTAGTTTGCAAGAGGTTTGAAGCAAATCCATGGTGGCAGAGGGGAGTTAGGGCCTAGCTGCAGAGCGCACGCGGAGTGATTTGGGAAATTGGCAAACACATGACTAAGTCCCCATTTTTGTACTTTTCCTTTTTGGCCGTTTGGGGGTCTTCTACTCGTTTTCTCCTGGGTTGAAGGCTCTGGGGCCATTGCTGGGAAGCTCTAATACCGGATAAAAGTGGTTTGGACCAAATCGGAGGCGGAATTTTTTGTGTGTTTTTGCTGACTTGCTTGCCTTTGAGGTGCTCTTTGGGGGGTTCCGGGTATTTGTGGGTGAGTTTTGGGGTCTGGGAGCACTGCTGAGACACTCTAATCTTGATTGCATTTGCTTTTCAGGAAATCCGTGCTGGAAAACGGGAGTTATGGCCTAGCTGCACAGCGCGTTTGGATCGAAGGCCGAGAAATATTGTAAGTATGAGATTTTCCTTTTGGGCCGTTTGGGGGTGTTGTGCTTTTTGGCGGGTGGGTTGGCGGGTCTTGGGGCATTCCTGGGAAGGTCTAATACCGGATAGAAGTGGTTGGGACAAAATCCACGCTGATTTTTTTTGTTGCTATTTCTGATATTTTGCTCAATGTAGCGTTTTCGGGGGCCTGTTTGGGGGGCTTCCTGGTGTTTGTGGGTGGGTTTCGGGGTCTGGGAGCACTGCTGTCTATGGATACTTTAGTTTGCAAGAGTTTTGAAGCAAATCCATGGTGGCAGAGGGGAGTTAGGGCCTAGCTGCAGAGCGCGCGCAGAGTGATTTGGGAAATTGGCAAAAACATGACTAAGTCCCCATTTTTGTACTTTTGCTTTTTGGCTGTTTGGGGGTCTTCTACTCATTTTCTCCTGGGTTGACGGCTCTGGGGCCATTGCTGGGAAGCTCTAATACCGGATAAAAGTGGTTTGGACCAAATCGGAGGCGGAATTTTTTGTGTGTTTTTGCTGCCTTGCTTGCCTTTGAGGTGCTCTTTGGGGGGGTTCCGGGAGTTTGTGGGTGAGTTTTGGGGTCTAGGAGCACTGCTGGGACACTCTAATCTTGATTGCATTTGCTTTTCAGGAAATCCGTGCTGGAAAACGGGAGTTATGGCCTAGCTGCACAGTGCGTTTAGACCGAAGGCCTAGAAATATTGTAAGTATGAGATTTTCCTTTTGGGCCGTTTGGGGGTGTTATTCTTTTTGGCGGGTGGGTTGGCAGGTCTTGGGGCATTCCTGGGATGGTCTAATACCGGATAGAAGTGGTTGGGACAAAATCCACGCTGATTTTTTGTTGTTGCTATTTCTGACATTTTGCTCAATGTAGCGTTTTCGGGGGCCTGTTTGGGGGGCTTCCTGGTGTTTGTGGGTGGGTTTCGGGGTCTAGGAGCACTGCTGGCTATGGATACTTTAGTTTGCAAGAGGTTTGAAGCAAATCCATGGTGGCAGAGGGTAGTTAGGGCCTAGCTGCAGAGCGCGCGCGGAGTGATTTGGGAAATTGGCAAAAACATGACTAAGTCCTCATTTTTGTACTTTTGCTTTTTGGCTGTTTGGGGGTCTTCTACTTGTTTTCTCCTGGGTTGACGGCTCTGGGGCCATTGCTGGGAAGCTCTAATACCGGATATAAGTGGTTTGGACCAAATCGGAGGCGGAATTTTTTGTGTGTTTTTGCTGACTTGCTTGCCTTTGAGGTGCTCTTTGGGGGGTTCCGGGTGTTTGTGGGTGAGTTTTGGGGTCTGGGAGCACTGCTGAGACACTCTAATCTTGATTGCATTTGCTTTTCAGGAAATCCGTGCTGGAAAACGGGAGTTATGGCCTAGCTGCACAGCGCGTTTGGATCGAAGGCCGAGAAATATTGTAAGTATGAGATTTTCCTTTTGGGCCGTTTGGGGGTGTTGTGCTTTTTGGCGGGTGGGTTGGCGGGTCTTGGGGCATTCCTGGGAAGGTCTAATACCGGATAGAAGTGGTTGGGACAAAATCCACGCTGATTTTGTTGTTGTTGCTATTTCTGATATTTTGCTCAATGTAGCGTTTTCGGGGGTCTGTTTGGGGGGCTTCCTGGTGTTTGTGGGTGGGTTTCATGGTCTGGGAGCACTGCTGGCTATGGATACTTTAGTTTGCAAGAGGTTTGAAGCAAATCCATGGTGGCAGAGGGGAGTTAGGGCCTAGCTGCAGAGCGCACGCGGAGTGATTTGGGAAATTGGCAAACACATGACTAAGTCCCCATTTTTGTACTTTTCCTTTTTGGCCGTTTGGGGGTCTTCTACTCGTTTTCTCCTGGGTTGAAGGCTCTGGGGCCATTGCTGGGAAGCTCTAATACCGGATAAAAGTGGTTTGGACCAAATCGGAGGCGGAATTTTTTGTGTGCTTTTTGCTGACTTGCTTGCCTTTGAGGTGCTCTTTGGGGGGTTCCGGGTATTTGTGGGTGAGTTTTGGGGTCTGGGAGCACTGCTGAGACACTCTAATCTTGATTGCATTTGCTTTTCAGGAAATCCGTGCTGGAAAACGGGAGTTATGGCCTAGCTGCACAGCGCGTTTGGATCGAAGGCCGAGAAATATTGTAAGTATGAGATTTTCCTTTTGGGCCGTTTGGGGGTGTTGTGCTTTTTGGCGGGTGGGTTGGCGGGTCTTGGGGCATTCCTGGGAAGGTCTAATACCGGATAGAAGTGGTTGGGACAAAATCCACGCTGATTTTTTTTGTTGCTATTTCTGATATTTTGCTCAATGTAGCGTTTTCGGGGGCCTGTTTGGGGGGCTTCCTGGTGTTTGTGGGTGGGTTTCGGGGTCTGGGAGCACTGCTGTCTATGGATACTTTAGTTTGCAAGAGTTTTGAAGCAAATCCATGGTGGCAGAGGGGAGTTAGGGCCTAGCTGCAGAGCGCGCGCAGAGTGATTTGGGAAATTGGCAAAAACATGACTAAGTCCCCATTTTTGTACTTTTGCTTTTTGGCTGTTTGGGGGTCTTCTACTCATTTTCTCCTGGGTTGACGGCTCTGGGGCCATTGCTGGGAAGCTCTAATACCGGATAAAAGTGGTTTGGACCAAATCGGAGGCGGAATTTTTTGTGTGTTTTTGCTGCCTTGCTTGCCTTTGAGGTGCTCTTTGGGGGGGTTCCGGGAGTTTGTGGGTGAGTTTTGGGGTCTAGGAGCACTGCTGGGACACTCTAATCTTGATTGCATTTGCTTTTCAGGAAATCCGTGCTGGAAAACGGGAGTTATGGCCTAGCTGCACAGTGCGTTTAGACCGAAGGCCTAGAAATATTGTAAGTATGAGATTTTCCTTTTGGGCCGTTTGGGGGTGTTATTCTTTTTGGCGGGTGGGTTGGCAGGTCTTGGGGCATTCCTGGGATGGTCTAATACCGGATAGAAGTGGTTGGGACAAAATCCACGCTGATTTTTTGTTGTTGCTATTTCTGACATTTTGCTCAATGTAGCGTTTTCGGGGGCCTGTTTGGGGGGCTTCCTGGTGTTTGTGGGTGGGTTTCGGGGTCTAGGAGCACTGCTGGCTATGGATACTTTAGTTTGCAAGAGGTTTGAAGCAAATCCATGGTGGCAGAGGGTAGTTAGGGCCTAGCTGCAGAGCACGCGCGGAGTGATTTGGGAAATTGGCAAAAACATGACTAAGTCCTCATTTTTGTACTTTTGCTTTTTGGCTGTTTGGGGGTCTTCTACTTGTTTTCTCCTGGGTTGACGGCTCTGGGGCCATTGCTGGGAAGCTCTAATACCGGATATAAGTGGTTTGGACCAAATCGGAGGCGGAATTTTTTGTGTGTTTTTGCTGACTTGCTTGCCTTTGAGGTGCTCTTTGGGGGGTTCCGGGTGTTTGTGGGTGAGTTTTGGGGTCTGGGAGCACTGCTGGGACACTCTAATCTTGATTGCATTTGCTTTTCAGGAAATCTGTGCTGGAAAACAGGAGTTATGGCCTAGCTGCACAGCGCGTTTGGACCGAAGGCCGAGAAATATTGTAAGTATGAGTTTTCCTTTTGGGCCGTTTGGGGGTGTTGTTCTTTTTGGCGGGTGGGTTGGCGGGTCTTGGGGCATTCCTGGGAAGGTCTAATACCGGATAGAAGTGGTTGGGACAAAATCCACGCTGATTTTTGTTGTTGCTATTTCTGACATTTTGCTCAATGTAGCGCTTTCGGGGGCTTGTTTGGGGGGCTTCCTGGTGTTTGTGGGTGGGTTTCGGGGTCTAGGAGCACTGCTGGCTATGGATACTTTAGTTTGCAAGAGGTTTGAAGCAAATCCATGGTGGCAGAGGGTAGTTAGGGCCTAGCTGCAGAGCGCGCGCGGAGTGATTTGGGAAATTGGCAAAACATGACTAAGTCCCCATTTTTGTACTTTTGCTTTTTTGGCTGTTTGGGGGTCTTCTACTCGTTTTCTCCTGGGTTGACGGCTCTGGGCCATTGCTGGGAAGCTCTAATACCGGATATAAGTGGTTTGGACCAAATCGGAGGCGGAATTTTTTTGTGTTTTTGCTGACTTGCTTGCCTTTGAGGTGCTCTTTGGGGGGTTCCGGGTGTTTGTGGGTGAGTTTTGGGGTCTGGGAGCACTGCTGGGACACTCTAATCTTGATTGCATTTGCTTTTCAGGAAATCCGTGCTGGAAAACGGGAGTTATGGCCTAGCTGCACAGCGCGTTTGGACCGAAGGCCGAGAAATATTGTAAGTATGAGATTTTCCTTTTGGGCCGTTTGGGGGTGTTGTGATTTTTGGCGGGTGGGTTGGCGGGTCTTGGGACATTCCTGGGAAGGTCTAATACCGGATAGAAGTGGTTGGGACAAAATCCACGCTGATTTTTTTTTGTTGCTATTTCTGATATTTTGCTCAATGTAGCGTTTTCGGGGCCTGTTTGGGGGGCTTCCTGGTGTTTGTGGGTGGGTTTCGGGGTCTGGGAGCACTGCTGGCTATGGATACTTTAGTTTGCAAGAGGTTTGAAGCAAATCCATGGTGGCAGAGGGGAGTTAGGGCCTAGCTGCAGAGCGCACGCGGAGTGATTTGGGAAATTGGCAAAAACATGACTAAGTCCCCATTTTTGTACTTTTCCTTTTTGGCCGTTTGGGGGTCTTCTACTCGTTTTCTCCTGGGTTGACAGCTCTGGGGCCATTGCTGGGAAGCTCTAATACCGGATAAAAGTGGTTTGGACCAAATCGGAGGCGGAATTTTTTGTGTGTTTTTGATGACTTGCTTGCCTTTGAGGTGCTCTTTGGGGGGGTTCCGGGTATTTGTGGGTGAGTTTTGGGGTCTGGGAGCACTGCTGGGACACTCTAATCTTGATTGCATTTGCTTTTCAGGAAATCCGTGCTGGAAAACGGGAGTTATGGCCTACCTGCACAGCGCGTTTGGATCGAAGGCCGAGAAATATTGTAAGTATGAGATTTTCCTTTTGGGCCGTTTGGGGGTGTTGTGCTTTTTGGCGGGTGGGTTGGCGGGTCTTGGGGCATTCCTGGGAAGGTCTAATACCGGATAGAAGTGGTTGGGACAAAATCCATAAGGAAAAGCCTTTTGGCACTTTTTGTAACTTAGGGTTCGTTAGGGTTAGCCCTAGCAGCAGGATTGCATGTGTTTCGGGGTGTTCTAGATTTTTGCAACTGAGTTCTGGTGTCTTAGAGCACTCGTGAGAATGTGTAGTTTTGGTTGCAAGTCATTTGAAGAAAATCCATGGTGGGAAAGGGGGGATTTGGCATAGTTAAAGAAAGCCTCTGCCACTATTCTTAACTTAGGGCTCGTTAGGGTTAGCAGTATTTCTATTGCATGTGTTTGGGAGGGGGGTTTTCGAGTCTTGGAGCGATGCTGGCTATGGATACTTTTGCTTGCTTGCAAGTGGTTTGAATACAATCCACGGTGGGTAAGGGGGTATTTGGGCCTACTTTTACTTTCGAAGTACGTTTTGTCACCAGTTTTCTGCTAGGCCTCGTTTTTTGAGATCTGATTGGGGGTCTTCTACATTTCTGCGACTGGCTTTAATAAGGGTCTGGGTGGGAGCACTGCTGGGAAGGTCTAATTTTGTTCTCAAACACAGTTTACAGTACACCTAGCTTGAGGGGAAAGATCCGCTAACTTAATTTGCCCATACTTATTTATCCTTCAAAAGGTGACTCAGACAGAGTACGCACTTTCAAAAATGTTGTACTGTCTATTAGGAAAATCAAAGTGTGACTTTTTGCACTACACAGCGTACATACCTTATATTTATTTATCAGTGCTGTTTTTCGTTCAATAATTACAGGCTGGGTTTCAGTCTGTGCAATGGGGAAAAAAGGATGGAGTCAGGCTTCACATTAGCGAGCCGCAATTCAGCATCCGCCAGGCAGGCAGTTGACAGGGTGTCTTCTGGTCACCAACATTGATGGACGAAGCGTCAGCTGGAATGGAGGAGTGCCGCTAATAAGAGGCATTGTTTGGGGCATGCAACTTACTTACCAAATTCAACAGGAGGACAACTACAACAACATACAGACAGATACAGTATCCATTCTTTTCTTCTATGAGTGTGACTGCATTTCTTGGATCTCTCTCTGCTTCTAAATTGATCCCTACAGCCATTCTATAGGTTTTACTTCGGCTATTTTTTAAACCTAATTTAATGTAGCCCTGTACTGTCGCATTCTGTCATTCACGGTTGTCGAAAGTACTACTTACTTTTCAGTAACAATGCATTCAGTAGTGCATGCACTTCCTTTATGTCACGTAAAAGATTTATGGTTAGCTTTGTACCCAAAAATTTCTTTATGTTCAATTATTGTTTGTCCATGCTGTGCTTTTTTTTCCCCTCAACAAAACCTACCCAAAAGGAAACCCCCATTCCCATCCATTTTACAAACCCTAACCCTCTTCCCCCGGGCTGTGTGGTTTTGCTTGATGTGTGACTAAATGACATCAATAATTCCACACACTTGCTGGGGAGGATAAGGTCATAGCAACAGGCTGGTGAAGGAATCCGAGGATATATTCTAGACTTACTCAGCTTCAGTACTATTTCTTGTAGTAGTAGCCAATGTCAAAGAAATCCTACACAAGTACAAGTTATACTATCAATACTTTACAATTTGTTAGGCTACATTGTGGCACTGTTCTAGTCTAGTGTACTGTCACCTGCTATCTTCTCTATCGTACCGTTGTAATGCTACAGTAAGGACAAACCAGGTTTCATTTTCTTTTTTTCCATAGCCATGCAACTGCCACTGTGTCACACCACTAGTACCACCGCAATGAGGAGAAAATTTCATCCGCCCTGGATTGCCAACCTTAATCGCCATTTCCCGTGGAGCCAGCCCTGGGCCAGCCCTACTTTCAAACACAAATTACAGGTGAGATAAGCGTTAGGTTGGAGGTAGTATAATGGAGTATTAGGAGAGACGAGAGATTGACGGTAGTACTACTAAAGTCCTAGGACTATTCAGGAAAACAAACTTACTGTTAAACCCCCACCCACCAGACTCAAAAGCAGTAAAAAACAGGTATGGTCAGATAAAGTTTCAAAAAGTATATTTTTATAGCCCTAACAAAATAATCTCCCGCAAGACCCTCCCTAACCCCAACGATTGTCCTTCAAAAGTCCCCAAAAAACCCAACTCCCAATTCCCACCCCCAAAAAGTCTCTAAAAAAGGGGCAAGGGACACTACGGCAGGGTGCTGTTGACTTTAGCAGCCAGGGCATCATGCTCCTTGCGGAGGGTGGCATGTTCGAAGCGGAGGCCCTCCACCAAGTTCATATAGCTTAGGACCTCCTGCTCCAGGTAGGACAGTCTGAGGCATAAGCTGCGCCGGCGTGCCTTGCAAATCCTGTGGGGGGCAGCTGCTGTCTTTGCTGCTCGGCGGTGGCGTTTGGCTTTGGTAGCCCGGCTCCGTACCACTGGAGCACTGCGCTGGCTGGCAGCCCGCACGGAGGAGGATGCAGCTGTCCCAGTGGATGTTGTTGTAGTACCAGACTGCGTCTCCTCCTCCTCCAGGGCCACCAGCCGCCGATATTCAGCGGCAGTGGCATCCAGCCTCCGTTGCCGGGCCATTCGAGCCAGCTCCCTCCTCCTTGATGGTCTCTTGGATTTGGAAGGAGCAACTACATGAAGAAAGAAAGACATAGTCTGTAACCAATGCTCCTTAAGATTAACACAAAATGATTGAGCAGAAAGTTGTGTCACAGTACAAGTAGCAAATTGAAAGCACAGTACATAACTATTGAGGACAGTATCTATGTAACCTCCAACTTCTTCATCCTTGCTCTAACATTAGTGGGAGTTTAAGGAACAAATTCTACGAGCACTATGGACTTCCATTACAGTCGACTATGACAGTACACCAGTCTTATTCTTCTTCTTCTCTCTTGTTTAGGAAATTTGGTACGTTATCTTATGCAAGCCCCCGGAAGCTTGTTTCCTTCCCAGTGAAAGAATTGGCTTGGTAGTTTGGTCTGCCCTGTTCCCATGATGCACTGGGCCAGGGACAGACTAATTTGCATATAGCCAGGTTCTGAGCTGGGATGGTGCAGTGAGCTAAAAAACGGTGTTGGATCAAGCCCTGATCTCTTGACTGGGTGAGAGTATTCTGCTTAATTCAGAAACTCTGTCCATCACCACCCCCTGTTGTTTAATTATTTTGTCCACCATAAGCGTGGAAGGGTATACTCAGACGTGAGTCCCTTGCTCATTGCACCATCAGTATTATAGCAAGCCGGGCCGAAGAAGGCTGTAATGCCAGAAACCGGTCCCCGGAAGCTTGTTTCCTTCGCAGTGAACGAATTGGCTTGGTAGTTTGGTCTGCCCTGTTCCCATGGTGCACTGGGCCAGGGACAGACTAATTTGCATATAGCCAGGTTCTGAGCTGGGATGGTGCAGTGAGCTAAAAAACGGTGTTGGATCAAGCCCTGATCTCTTGACTGGGTGAGAGCATTCTGCTTAATTCAGAAACTCTGTCCATCACCACCCCCAGTTGTTTAATTATCTTATGCAAGCCGGCATAATGCCAGCGCAGTGAACTTGCACCCGAGAAAAACAGACGCACACCATGGTGAGTGAGACAGACTTGCGTTACTGTACCGGTCCAGTACATGCAGGTGGTGAAGCTCTTACTTTTCAATTACGGGTGGCACTGAGAATACTCTGTTAAAAGGGCTACTGCTTAATTAATTTAGCTTTCAACCTATAGTGCAAATGAGTATTAGAAAAGGAAAATGAAGAAGCTAAATAATCTGATTATCTATCACTTCACATGGGATGTATTAGATGACATATGGGATGACTTTAGGTGCTTTGCTTATTATTGAGTGAACAGTGATACACCCACACATGAATGACGTACTACTACTAAACTAAAGTTATTAAGAGAGGTAGGGAGTGTCCACCGTAATAACCGGATATATGCTGTGCTTGCAGTTGCAATACAAACTAATGCTACTATTCATGGTAGTATTTGGACAAAATTACAACTTCTTTTCCTTGCCTTTCCTACACTGGAAAGGACGTGCAGGTGCGCCGGTGTTACATGCTCTTCAAAGTAACACTTAGTTCATCCAGTGACCGTCTACTCTCTTTAGATACACATATGCTATCTAAGAGTACCATGAATGATCCAGGCATCCATCCATTCAAAGTATATGCACACATACAGTTTCTGTTTCACCCACCCAGGCTGTTCTCCTTCCACCCATCCTGCTTCATCATTCACCCAGCCATGCACCATACCATATTCTTTCCTTCCCAGCCACCTCGGGGACCAAGCAAACACATATCATTCTTCTTTGCCAGTCATCATTACATTTCTCGTCCTTCCACACTTACTTACACCCTTCTTTCGCTTTTCGTTCATCCCATCCATCAAGTTCATCTCAGATCTGATTGGGATTCTTCTCGCCAAAAACTTCACAGCTAAGTCGAAGTACATTTAGAGGAGGCTACTACCTGGCTTATTTATAATACACCCGTGCAGAAAGCACAATCTGCAGTCTTCAATCTCAATAAGTAAGGAATATATAGCTTACCCCTTCCCGCCACCACCGTGTTATCCCTCACAGAATTGTCCGGCACTTCCTCCGCCTTCTCCTCAGAGTTGTCCTCGTCCAATGCCGCCACCACCTCCGCGCTGGCCCCACCTCCAGATGCTCCACCTACAAAGTACATTTAATAATGTTAGAATACACCACTCACTACTATATAATATTTTGTCTAGGAGGAAGAAAGAAATGTGAAATAAACAGTATACAATTTAATAATTTGTGACTGTCTACTCTAAAGTAAAAATGTCCCTTTTTCCAGGGAAGGCTGTTGTCTTGCTGCACTTTTTGGCACAACTGATGAATGCTTGCTTTTTATTTTTAACACGCACCACTTTTTCTCCTAACAGACAGAAGCTTGACTTCTAAGAACACGAGCAGGATCAAGTTCAAACCAGGTGAGAGCTCGGCTCGACCACAAGAAATGTGTCCAATTAATCGTCAGCACTAAGCACTTTTCCATTTTCAGTTAAACGTTTACTTTTATGACAAACTTGATTTTAATAAATGTGTTTACTTTTAATAAAGCTTTTAAACTTAAATAGACTCTGTGGTTTTTGGTCCTCCAGACTAGAGTGGATGAGCTAAAGGTTCTGCCATTTTTGCAAGCATGAGTCCGTGCCTCTGACATCATTGGGGATCAATCATCGGTGACTTTGGGAGCTAAATGAGTCTGCCACACTATCTAGTCAGTAAGGAGAATGGGGGTTCAACTACAAAGTCTGTTATCACTGAGGTATGTGGAAAGTCTAACAGCACCTATTATAATTGATAAGCTAAGCAATGCATTATTTAGTGTCCATAGTTCTGTTTGTGCAGATTTGTCCCTGCAACAGTAGTAGAATGGATTGTCCTGCTATCCAAACCAAAAGTAAAGTAGTATCTTATTCTTTCTTGGTGGTCATTCACCTTTTTATTGTTGGCAATTGTCAAAGCATAAACATTTAGAAGACTTGAAAAGACATTATGGACAATCCCAGAGGACTGCACTCAGTGCATAGAGCTATTGCTGACTAGAATGGGAGTCCAATGGAATTGCCAAATGTGCAATCTTAGTTAGCTACACAGACAGACTAATAAGAATAATCTAGTAATACCACACAGAGTCATAGTCGAGGCAGGATAAGAATTTAGATCCAGTCTACAAGAAGATCAAAGACGATTTAGAAAAAATCGAATGAGGAACGCTAGGAAAAAATAAGTACTCTATATTAAAATTAAAACTTACTGGGGCCAGCAAAGGAGCCCTCGCCTGCCCGATCCTGGCCTGCATCCTGAACAGCACCCTCCTCCTCCTCCTCCTGTGTCCTCCTCTTGCCCCTGGGGGAAGCTGATGTACAACATGAAAGAAAGAAAAACAGAAAACATGGATGATATTTGTCAACCAAATCAAACATTTCAAAAGAACTAACAAAATATTTCGGCGAAATAGCAAATAGACAACTATTCCACGGGATATATTATTGACCAATCTCATGTGGTCTACTACGTTATTAGTATTGCGTGATTTGCGGACCGTCAAATTGGAAACTTCTTATGTAACTCACTAAACAAAGTACTAAAAAGGTTTGCTTAGGATTGGCAGGCAGCAGTCCGCAGCACGCGAAGTGACAGCCAAAGTCCATTGTGATTGCAGATCAGCGACAACATTAAAGTTTCCTACTACATTAACCAGTCATTAAAATACTCAAACTATCAATCCACCACCACTATTTCTTCTTATCGCCATGTGTACAAAGGAAGGACTGGACTTGAGTCTGTAGGGGCTGATTTAGAAGCCCCTTGCGGCTCATTTGCTCCATTGTTGCGTGACTTTTGTGATGCAGCGGCAGCTCAAAAGAGGCGCAATGGTGCGGCGTATATTAACAACGTGACGCATATGGGAGATGCATCACGTTGTAAAGCCCTGCGCCATCAGGGGGCGTTCCGGCGCAAGTGAGGGCGTTCCTGCGCAGGAACGCATCCTAAAAGTGGCTGAGGGAAATCTTCAAGATTTCAATCACTCACTTTAACGACAATGATGCGTGACTCAAACCCTGCGCCTGCTTGAAGCAGACATACGGCTTGACGCAGCATTGGGGAGATAGGGCACCCCAGAGCATTGATGGAGCTGCGCCATCGTTGCGACGCAACTCCAGCAATGCGCCGCCTTTACAGCACAGATGCGCAACGCTTTGGTGACGTTTTGGGCCCATGGTGCACCGCATTGTAAATAAGGCGCACCATGGGTGATGGTGGCGTGGCGCACAATTACTGGCGCATCCCTGCTACTTTGCAGGGATGCGCCGGTAATTAAAAATCTGAACCTTAGTGTGTAGCATTATGCAGTTCTTTAAACTACACTCATACATAATTTCACAGGCCAATGAAATGAACACAAAATCGAAAACAAATAAGCATAGTAGCAACACTACTGAGAAGGAGAGCTGTGTACCTGAATGCACAGAAGATTTTGAAATATAATTTACCTACAATGTAATGAGCAGCATTATTGCTCTTGGTAAAAAACAAAAATTTGCAATATAATAACACAGCAGGAGAAAACAGAGTAGTAAAGAAATAGCTACTACTACTCACCAAGCCCGGGGATCTCAAGGCCAAGCAGGTCGAGCAGATCTCGTTCACGGGTCAGGACATCCGTCCAACGGTGGGTGGCCTGGTTGTAGGTGCGCCAGACCCGAGAGTGGTGGTACATGGCCCGGCACACCTTCTCCCACCGCTTCCGGCGCTCCCAAATCCCGTACCGGACACCGATCCTGCCGCCTGCCATGATGGTCCTGGGGAGGCGGCGCTGAACATAAAAAATGAGTGCGGCCACCTCCTCCGGGCTAAAGATCTCCCTGGGTACGACCTGCTCCCCCCTCAAACGCCCGCACAGGAGCCGGGCACGGGGTGCGGGACCCTTCCCCTTCTCGGGATGCTTCCCGGCTCCCTTCACCATGGTCTGGGCGGAAAGGAATAAAGAAAATAGAATAGGGAAGAGAAGAAAAGAAAAGAGTTTAAAAAAGTAGTTTAAAGTTAACCAAAAGTAGCAGTAAACACAAAAATATAGGGCTAGAAAAATAGAGGGATAGATAATAAGTAAAATAGATCAAAAAAAACTTCAAGCAAGCAAAGGATGGCAGAGATTTAGAGAGGATACAAAAACCATGCCCAGAACCATAGCAATGAATGAGAAACAAGATGGCCGCGCCCGTTCAGGACCGCGCGGGTAAGTTCGCGTGAGATTTTCCTCGCGAACCTTCGCGAAATTGTACTGGCGAGCCGCACACTTTGCGAGATTACACTTCGCGCCCGGAAATGGAAATACGTCATGCAAACAAGATGGCCGCGCCATTGAACGACCGCGAGGGTAACTTCGCGCCTTGCGCTACAAGCGGCTCGCGAAAACGCACAAAACCTTGCGAACTAACACGCCGCAAAAAAACAAATCACATATTCGCACGAATTCGCGGCTTCGGAATCCGATCTAGCCCGTGTTTGCGCCCCGCGAATCCCGCGAAATTGCAGAAAAACGAGTTTTGCAAAACTGAAAGCACTCGGCAGGTGCAAGAGTTCAAACTCATCATTAGTAACCATTCCCTGTAGTACTTCCTGACTGGGGCCCCTCCAGAGTTCAGTTGCTAGTTGCAACAATTGTATGTCCCTGCTCTGACCCTCACAGCAGGCTCATAGAATAGCTACAAGTAGGCCACAAAGGTCCTGGAAAAAAAATTGCACTGCAACAGAAAGCAAATTACTGATAAGGAAGCAGGTGCCAGACCTGGAATTTTAAAACAGTGACACATTAATAAACTAACCCCAGATTAATTCATGTCAGTTGAAGCAGGGCAGGTGGGCTTGCTTTTCCCCCCCATTATCTACAGTGATGATGAACCAGAGGGTGGCATTGATGTAACAGAGGGTGGCATGGGTGAAACAGAGGGTGGCAGTGGTGAAACAGAGGGTGCTGGGAACCTGTGATGATGAACCAGACGTAGAAACAACATAGTCGCGACCGTTGCGAGCCGACAAGTAAGTTCGAGATTGCGAACTGGTACCAGACCCTCGCGAACTGGCAGAAACCCTTGCGAACACAAAAAAAAAATCCACAAATTCGCGAGAATTCGCGGATTTTGCAGATTGCGAGTTCGCAAATTCGCAAAATTCGCGAACGCCAGATTCGCAAAATTCGCCCATGCTTAGTCTAGATATATACACTAATATCGAATTCGTCCTTATGGGCAAATTTAATATTCATCCGTGCAGTTTGCCGTGCGGTACAATCGACCCTCTGGGACAGAGTGGTTTAGAGACCATGCACTTTGAGCACACTAAATGTGGAAAGGCACTAGAGGAGCTACTGGCTAACTCCAATTTATTGGAACCTGCCAGCGGCATAGGCGGACCAAGGCTTATTACCTACAAAGGCTCTGTTCTTGGATCCATTATTGATTATATATTTGTGTCACCGGGGATTTTACACAGTGTCGTATCTTATAGAACACTGACTTCTCCATTTAGTGATCACAATCCTGTTTTTTTGGAAGTACACTGGGGCGATTCCATCGGCCCTAGGCCTCCCTCTGTTAAATCTGGGATAGGAACCCTAAAAGTAGTGGATCAAGGTAGACGGCTCAAGTGGGCAAATGTGGTCCCGGATACTTTTATGATGAACTTTTCCCCAAAATTGATGGCCTTGTGGCAACTTGTCAAGACCCTAGAGCGGCAAAGCATGAAATAATGGGGGCCTATGAAGAATCTGCTCACAAATATCGAAACAGTTAACAGTTAGATTGGGCCAGGGTGGTAAAAATCACTGCCGCTGGTTTGACTCCAATTGCTCAAAAGCTCATAGAGCCCTATTGGCAGCCCTAAACTATAAGCCTAGAAATAGAGAGGCCATCACGATCTTAAGGAGAGAGTATAAGCGGGCCATTAGAGAGGGTAAAGATGGAATCAAGCAAGCCGCATGGGAGAAGTTACTCTCAGTGGATGTCCTGCGGGACAGTAGTCAATTTTGGCTAGTGATAAATCAGCCACTGTTTTCCGGCCAGGACAATACGCTTATGGACTGTGTCATCCCTGATGACAAGTGGCTTGCCCATTTTAAATTTGTGTATGGGGATTCATCTTCCGTCCCATGTGTCTCCCAATTGATAACCTTAGAGTATGCCCCGCTAGTCTTTACTCACGAGGAGGTTGAGAGAGCTATCCTAGAAACCTCCAAAAACAAAGCACCGGGGCCAGACGGAGTACCCGCAGATTTTTACCGTCACTCCCCAAAGCTGTGGGCAGGAGTGTTATCTAAAGTTTTTACAGCTGCCAATTGTAACATAATTCCGATTTCTTGGGCTACCTCAATTATAGTACCAATCTTCAAAAAAGGTCAAAGGGAGGACCCAGTGTGTTATAGACCCATAGCCCTTTTAGATTCTGCTATCAAAATATTGGGAAGAGTCCTTTTGGTGAAACTAAGGGATAGCATGGAAAGTTGTGGGGGTATATCTAACATCCAGTACGGGTTCAGGGAGAAGAGAGGTACGGTTCAGCAGTGTTCAAATTTGCATCTTTTGATTGGGAAATACACTGTAGCCAAGGAGGGGTCTTTATTCTTGGCTTTCATGGTCCTCTCCTCGGCCTTCAACCTTGTGAATAGAACTAAACTGTGGGCTATCCGCCTGAAGATTGGTATAGATGGATCCTTGGTAAACGTTATGGCGTCACTTCTCAGGAACTGTTCATCAAGGTCAGAGTGACCAAGGAGGGCAGATGTACGACCCCCTTTAAATCTATGCGAGGGGTGCTCCAGGGTTGTATCCTGGCCCCCCTTCTTTTTACAATCTACATCAACTGCCTTAGCAGCCATCTGGAGGCAGTACAGGGGGACGTCCCGCGTTAGGAGAGGCTAAAATACTTGCCCTCCTATAAGCGGACAACGCAGTACTTATAGCCCGCACAGGTATCGCATTGCGACGGTTGTTGGATGCATTTGGGGCATTTATGGACCAACTCGATCTTAAGGGTAATGCCAACAAATCTCACACCATGGTGGTAGGCCTCCATAGTAAAAAGGCTAAACCTAAAATTTTTAAATGTAAGGGTGAGGTGGGGAAAAGAGTGGCTGTTTTCCCTTAACTAGGAGTGCTATTTGATGAGAGAGGCTCATGGGGGCCACAGGTTAGAGCTAGGGGTCTAGCGGTGGCGAGGTCAACTGCAGCACTCATGGGGTTTTCCAAAAGGTTGGGGGCTAGGCCGATGGAGGCCATGAAAAAAATGTATAACTCTAAATGCTTGGCAATTGCTGTTTACGGTTCTGCCCTATGGGGTTATATAAAAGACGACACAATTCAGAGGGTGGAAAATAGGTTCTTACGATCCCTGCTGTCCGTCCCTCAGTCCACCCCGACCTTCTCGACCCATGTGGAGGTTGGTTTGGACTTTGTTACAGACAAGTTGAGGCTGGCCCCAATAACATTTTGGCTCAGGACATGGCTGAACAGTGAACTATCTCTGAACCACGCAATTATGGCCGATGTCATGTCCCTAGATCACTCTAAAAAGGTGCCCTGGCTGGAATACATAAGAAGATATCTAGCCGAGCTGGGCCGCCCAGAACTTTTTCATTCACCTTCCTGCATCAGGAGAGAGGATATTAGCATGATTGAAAAGCAATATATGGAGGGGGCGAGACTGGCACGTGAGGAAGGGGAACTGAGGAAGCCGACTGTTAGATCACATTATTTGCTTCTGCATTCCCCATCTATGGAGCCACATCTTGGCATCGTCACTAAGCCATTTCATAGGTTCCTACTGACCAAGTTTCGTTTTCACTTGATACATTATCATTTAGGCAGTTACACCAAATGGGTTAAACCAGAGGCAGCCCCATTTTGTAGATGTGATGACAAGTCCATACAAAATACTTTTCATTTTACTATGTTTTGTAGGTTTTTTGCTGTGGAAAGGGCTAAATATTTGTTACCAATTTTAAGAAAGGAGGGCTTTACCCAGGTAGGGCCTGCTGTAATGCACCTTCAGCTCTTAGGCAGCACTTATGTCATATTTAGTGTTGCAAACTTCTTGGTAGCTGCGTCCAGAACTAAATCACGCAAAACATTATTATTTTTAACTACAAGGTCGCCTGTTTTTCCCTATTGAAAAGAAATCTCCATAATTAAATGTTTCGAATAATTTTTATAATAATTGATTGTTAACACAAAAATTGTTTTATTACGTGTTACACTGTATATTTTTAACGCATGTATATAACATTTTTTGTACCTTTTATGATTTTAACAAATCGAATAAAGTGTATTTGACTGACTGGAAAGATTTTGGCAGGCACATTAATAGTAGCACTCTGGCACGTTAGTACCGTATAAGCAAAAACAGAATCCAGATTTTATATCCATAATTGCCTTACGTTTTACATAGTTCAACTTGAAACAGGTGGTTTTAGTTACAAACGTGGGTGTATATATGTGTGTGTCTGATTGTGAATTATACTAGCAGCATTAGAACCAATGTAGTTCTAGTTAGGCCAACGTAGCTACGGTAAAGTCACTGTAGTTATGGTTAGGTCAGAGTTTCCATAAGAAAGGTAATTTTCATTTTCTTAATGGGGGGTCAAACAAAAAGTCTAGTCTTAGGGACTCTTTGTGCAGCTCAACACTATAGGAAAGCTGCTTCCCTAGCATTAACTTCCTGAAAAGAAGTGGTATCTTCTGGAGGGGAGGCATGAGCAGGATATAGATCCGCATCGAAGGGGGTAATGGGTTCAGTGTCATATGCATCCCAGGGGTCAGGACCCACTAACGATAGGAAAGCTGCTTCCCTAGCATTAACTTGCTGAAAAGAAGTGGTATCTTCTGGAGGGGAGGCATGAGCAGTATATAGATCCGCATCACAGGGGGTAATGGGTTCAGTGTCATATGCATTCCAGGGGTCAGGACCCACTAACGACCCTTGTAACCCCCCGTGGTCTGTACCTGGTGACCCTGGAGGCGAAGCATCAAGTTGTCAGGTGCTACTTATTTATTCCCTCAAAGAAACTTACGTTTTCTTCAGTCTGTTTTTCATCAATCCTGCTACTCCTGTCCTATCTTTGTGTTCAGAGGTGGCAAAAGCAAGCAGCAGGAATTATCTTCACATCAAAAAACATCTGTTAGAAGCTTCAAGATATGCATTTGGCACATTGCAATGCTGAAGGAATTCTGATCAGACTTCTAGCAATGATCAAGTACAAGAGCTCTCGCAGACAGGTAATAACTGAACTACACAGGTTTAATCCATCACTAGAGGAAATGCTTCCTTGAGCAAATTCTTAGTAGGTCTATAGCAGGGCACTATGTACTTCTCCTTTGGTAGACTTAGCAGAAAACAAATTTGATAGCAAACCAAAAAGGTTTTACCTTTAAGTCTCATATTTTTGTAATATATTGCATTACAATGACTTTGTCAGCAACAGTGCTTAATTTGAGCATGTCGTTGCTGTGGGGGGCACTGGCCCTTATTTTCGGGGACCAGCATTTATTTTCCCTATCAGATACTTTTCGAGCGCAAGAGAGGGAAAACACACAAATCTGAATGATGGACGAAGACAAAAGACGCAAAAACCATCCCCAAAAAAATGCTGGAACCTGAAAGAGTGAATTGAACAGACAGGTAGTGGTAAGTAATGGGTTAAAGAGGCATTAAGACTTATATAATCCAATTTAAAGCCTTAGCATGAGAAAACGATTGGATTGATTCTACATGGTTTGCCCTTTTTTTAGACTACGACTAAAGGAAGGAATTAAAGATAAATTAGGCTGAGTAGCAGTACCACAAACCCTTCAGCATTTGAGATTCTTAGTAATTCAAATTAAAAGTTGAATTGAAGAGAGAAAGTTAGAAAAGTAGAAACATTCAGCAACATTAAGACCCTCCATTTGAGCTTTTTCCCAGCCATATTTAACCACGTTTTCCCCAAAGACAAGAGAGATTGAAAATGCTTATCCACCGATGCAAATGGAATTATCAAGGCACCCTTTGCCTGAACATGAAAAAGAATACAGAAGAAAGACGAGATTGTGCCTGTATGGTGGCTTGAAAGGTCACCTAATTGGAAAGTGCCCAAGAAGATCAAAAAGAGGTTTTGAAAATGTGAACTTTCATCTTAGAAGCAGACATTTGTACTTTCTAAAAACACTTGCATCAAGCTAACAATGTGGCATCATCCTCTGGGTTCATTCTTGAAAAGACTGCCTAACTGTTTTAAGATCAATCAATCTGTGTTCCAGTACTCGTAGATTGTGAGACTTCTACTAGCTTCATGGACATAAATTGTCTCTCGACCTTATGATTCCTGTTACACCAACAAATATTCCTCATGTTGTAGGAATTGTGATGAGAACACCAGTTTCTTCAGTATTAGTAAGAGAACAAGGTTAATCTTTGAATCTAATCATATCTAAACATCATGCTTATTTCAAATTAGATTTATTAGCAGCATAAATATACTGGATAGATTTGGTAGTGTCCGGATTAGCCTTACATAATCCATATAATAACTGGACAGCTAAAACAATGTTTCACGAATCTGAATTTTGTATACAAAATTACTCTTCTGAATAATCAACAAACATGTCTCATTCAGGCGAAGAACCGCTTACCACTAAAACTATAGTCAAAGAAGAATTCTCTGAAACCGCAGATTCAGTTTTATAACCTAGTTGCAATTTTGATTGCTCAACCTAGTGCCTGGTTTTGTAGTGTCCTTTGAGTGAATGTACTCTGTGACATTGGTGGAACACCAGGCTCTTCAAGAATACATTCAAATGACCATCCAAAATGGATCAATAATTCATTAAAAATCTCCAGCTGGCGCTTGTTATTTTCTGTACCAAAGCAAGATGATAAAAGATAGATATCCTCTTTCTATTATCTCGGGCATCTAGGAGGCAGTACAAGGAACTTGTATCTTCACTAAAGTGAATCTATAGTGAGCTTATAATTCATTCATATCAAATCTGGTGATTATTGGAAGATCATCTTTAGAACACTATCCAGCCATTTTGAGAATAGAGTTATGTCTTTTGGACTCTAATGCTCAGGCTATGTTCCACTGCTTTATGGATTTCATTTTTTCTGACCTGCTCCTACATATCATCATAGTATATCCTGATGACATCATGGTATTTTCAAAAGAGTCGGATGAACATGGGAATCACATAAACGAGGTTCTTCTTTCTAGATTATGCTGACATCAAGACTTAGCTAAACCTTCAAAAATGTACTTCCTTTTGGGCATTGTACTATCAATTTGAGGCCTAGTGATGGGTAAAAGAAAGGTTGCAACATCTCTAGGATAAAAGGCTCCTTCCTCAGTAAAATAGAAACTCAATGTTGCCTCGGATTTGTGAATTACTATTGAAACTATATAGGAAACTCTACTGCAGAAAGGAAGAGAATTTGTTCGGACTCAAGAAGCCTCACAGACCTTTAAAAGTTTGGAGGATTTTTTTTTAATTGCGTTTCTTAAACATCCTTATTCCACAAGACCTTTGATATGAGAGGCATATTATTCGGAACGAGCCTAAGGGACCAGTTCTCATTCAGACTAATGAAAGAGATGAACACTGCTTAGCCTTCAATTCTTAGAAGTATATTAAACCTGACATATATTACTCTGAGCTGGAGAAGGACTTTTGGCAGTGAAGGAAGCTGTTAAGAAATAGAAACCCTTTTTACATGGAGCACAACATCAAAAAACAGTTCATAGTGACCATCACATTTACAAGTGCTACTGCAGACTGAATATAGGCAGAGTCGATAAGCCAGATGGGTATTTTTTTCAACAGCATGATTTTAAGATTGTGTACATTCTATTTCCCAAAAATACAGTGACAGACTGCACTTTCAGGGTTATAAAATACAGTGGCTGCCTATCTGAACAATATCCAGAAGAAGCTACACAAAACAGGGGGGAAAATCTTCCCTTTCCACCCTGTTTAGTCCTTATCACAACTTTCTGTTCAGAACAAAAAATGAGAACTCTGTAATGAAATAATTATTCTTGGTTCAAGAAGGAGAATAAACAATTTGTATGTCAAGATATGTTCATGTTCTATAATAGTAGGGTATTAATTCTTACTAGTCAACATTATCTGACAATATTTTAGTTATGTTAATTATTCAATCACTGTAAGTCAAGGAAACAGAAGATTCAATTAATCAATAATTTCACTGGCCACCTGTATAGCTTGATAATAAAAAGTATGTCAAGACCTGTGAAATTTGCAACAAAATCAAAATAGATTCTCAAAAAAGGTTATATGCAACCTTTGGAAAGACCAACCAGTCTTCAGGAATTTATTTTCACAGATTGTAACATGGATTTGCCATCTTCTGAAGACTTCTCTACAGTTGTAGCTGTCATTGCTTCTTTAACTGAGTGAGTTCATTTCTCACCCTTAACCAAGCTTCCAACTGCTTCTCAAATTGTCAACATATTTCTCTCACATATTTTTAGGTAGCACAGAATACCTTTCAAGATATTACCTGAGAGAGGTCCTCAATATATTTGAAAATTGTGTACACAACTGTGCAAGAAACTATAAATTAATAGAACATTTGCTCTTGGATATCACCTCTCAGACATATGGTCACATCAAAAGGTCAAAGCAGACATTAGACACTAAGGACCCGATTCACAAAGGTAAAGTTAGACAAAAGTCTAACTTTACAACTTCCGGTATTCACAATTATGGCGTTTACTACCTGTAAATGCCCTTTGTGAACACTGAAAGTTGAAATTTACGACTTTCATTATTCACAAAGGGCATTTACGAGTAGTAAATGCCCTTTGTGAATACCTAAAGTTGTAAAGTTACACTTTTGTCTAACTTTACCTTTGTGAGTCGGGCCATACTATATTTACATATACAAAATCATCCAAAGGAAACTGGAAAACCTCCCTTCGAACAGCAGAATGTACTTATTACTGAGCTGTATATTTTTCTTCAAGATTCAGTCTTTTTTGCTGCTGATGGATTGTATCCTCAAAACTTTCCTGCTATATGTAATCTTGTGGTAGCTGTTCTGGAAATCCAAGATAGTCTGAGAACAATTGAGAAAAGCAGAATATAACTCATGGTACATTTGGAAAATGTTCAAAATTGCTGGGCTGATCACTACGCATCAAAGATTAGCCCCAACCTATAAAGTTGAGGATAACATCTGGTTGCCTCAAACCGTTCCAAACTTGGTCTTAGATTTAGTGATCCTTAACAAATCATGTATCATAAATCTGGTAACAGTCAAGTTACAGGCGCTTTTCTCATGGAAAATATATTGTACATTTCATATAACTCATTTTAAACCTGTTATTACTGATTTGGGTCTAGAGAAAAATACATTTATTCATCTTGCCCCTTTATTAATCAATAATCAAGATGAATATGAAGTTAATTACTTATGTGATTAATGAATCCATAAGGGTAATTTTCAGTTTGTGGTTGATTAGAAAGGTTATCCAAACACAAAAAGAGGAGTGAGTGGAAGCACAACTTGATAATACTTTCTCCCTAAAAAGACAAACATCATAAAAAAGTTATAATAAGTCAATGGTAACTAGTAACTTAGTTATTAAGGTATGTATTGAAATCTTTCTAAGAAAACAAAACAGTCCCCACCCACAAATTGTAGCATTCTTCATCCTTAATGATATCATGTTGGGATGGACCAGACCAAATAATAAGGGAGCTTTTAATAGTTATTGAATTCAGAGATATTGTTTAGGGTGAGTAGATATAGAATTAAGATATTAAATAGAGTTAAGGAATTCAATATTTAATTCATGGTTACACTGTCACGATTAGAAAACTGGAGCAGTGGATGGTTAAATGACCCTATTACCCTTCCATCCTGTGATTTCAGTCAACATGTTTAAGTCTAAAACCATAGCCACTAAGGATCAAGAGGCATTCATCAGGCCTGAAAGATCCCTACATTGACTGACATCTCATATTTAAGTGAGAAGTCACTAAGGGTTGGTGGACAGACCAGACAAACAACAAACAAACAAAAAATGCAATGGCTGCTCTCTTGTGTCATACAGGGTATACCCGCAGCAATAGACATAAATACATACAATTAATTATAAACCAGTTTACCTCTAGTGTAGCAGAACATTCTCTACAGTCTTCTGATGTCCATCTACCTATTGGTCTGCCTGCCTCTCGTTCTTAATACTTTACTTTATTGCGTGATTAATAAAAATCTTGCCAATGACTCTTAATAAAAAACTGGAAGAAATACACAATCATGAGTTTTACAAAGAAGCACTTAAAATCAATAAAAGAAAGTTAAGAATTTGGACGAAAGAACCATACAAAGCAGTACAATGTGTTGCATTTGTATAAAAAAGAAACCGTTCAACATTTACTGAGTCTTTGTTGGTCAGAAAAAAGTTTTCTTAAAATGCAAAAGCGAGTCTTTATGAGTCTAGTATATCGCTGGCCTCTGGATTTTGGATCGTATTAACTGTTTTCATGAAAGCGCACTAGTCGGCAGGCTAGTTGGATATCGTTAGAGTTTTTTTGATGTTACAGATTTCTTTCCCTCTAAGGACCTGAAGTATTCTTCAGTATGTTTTTCAATCCACCCTCCAACTTCTTTTTTCAACTCTAGATTCAGAGGTGGAAAAAGGAAGCAGTAGGCATTATCTTTCCATCAGCAAACATCTGTCAGTAACTTCAAAAACACCTGCTCCTTCCACCTACTAAGCTTCCTAAGTCAACAAATGTATCTTCAACATCTGTCTGAACTTTCTATAAATTAGAAGCACGCTGCCTGCCTGGGATGAGATCCTGTGATGCTATCCTAGGGACCCAGATACCCTGACCCCCATTTAATCCCTAGTTTCTTTGTGTCAAAAACATCAACCATCTCCTGTTTCTACATTACCTTGGTCAGAGGGTTGAAAGAAAAGAAAATTGAAATTGCCATTTTTACTTTGTCTCAGTGCTGGGGGTCTGGTCTCATGGTTTTCTTTTGCTATTTGCAGCTGATCCTGTCTTTTTGATCACCAGATTTCATACATTGTGGATCTGGTTCTTTGCTGTTGGAGCTGCCCAAGTCCACATAGCCTCTCTGAATCAGGGTCCTCGCAGCCTTGGATTACTACTAGTGCAGATAGTACAGAGGAAAAAAACACAAGCCATCCACAAGGGACTTTTTAGCACATCTTAATAAGAATTGCTCTTGGAGGAGAGCGTTTATTACAGGCAACAGCACAATGTGTTGCAGGTTGCTTTATCAATACTCCCTGTATAGAAAATACAAGCTTGTAAAAATTAGGCCTGCTATTCTAATAATTTCAGGCAGAGGTCTCCTATATATGATGAGGTGAAGACACTCACAAGTTATGTTCAACTATTCCTAATGCATTACAGTACCATGTAGAAAAAGAGAAAAGAGATAGAGGGTGATATTTGGAGGGGCGCAGAAGGGTCAGCAATGGGCTTCTTGGGTTCTTTTTAAGAGGCAGACCCACTGTGGATTTCAAAGAAGAAGGGCATTTGGTAAATATAAGGGATGAGTGGCACAGAGAGGTAAGACAAAGAAGCATGTTGGGTGTGAGACAAAAAGTGTACTGGCCTGAGGGCTGAACATTCCAGCTGGAGCACAATGATGAATTGCTGCTCTTATAGTTGGAATAATCTCATGGTATATATTGTGACAACGTGTAAGAATGGCAATGAATAGCTTTGCTTTATAGTAGGTGGGGATTTGGTGTAACTTGTATAATTCTGTATAGTGTAATCATACAGAATTACTTAAAGAACTCTGCAAGAATATGTTTGAATTGCGTGAAAAGAGTAATTCTGCATTCTATGCTATTTCTTAGTACAAAAATGACCCCTTGCATCCAAAATGGACAATAGAGCACATTTTGTGCTAAGAAATAGTGCTGAATGCAACAGAATATGAATAGTGAGTGCGAGCAGTCCTCGTGTTCCCTAAGTTTGCTTTTGGGGTAGGATTTTTACTGTCTTACTACCTGCATTTTGCACTACTTTCTTCTTGCAAAATGCTCCCTCATGTCCCAAATGAT